>NC_086125.1:28185386-28485386 GCF_963921235.1 Mobula hypostoma
ACTCACATGGTCACTGGGAGAACGTACAAACTCCTTACAGAGAGCAGCTTAAATGAACCCAAGTCATTGGTGCTGTAATAATGTTACAGTAACTTCTATGCTACAGTACCTCCCTTATCCTTCTCTGCTTGTGATTTCATCAGCGTCAACTTTGTAAAGCAAATCCACCCATGCAAATGAATGTGCAAACAATGGTGGGAGAATCCAGGACAAGAGGCACAGCCTAAGAGTAGAAGGAAAATGTTATGCCAACCTTTTAACCTACTCCAAGTTCAGTCTAGCCCTTTCTTCCTACATAGCCCTCCGTTTTTCTATCATCCATGGGCTTATCATATCACTAATATATCTGCCTCTACCACCAACCCTGGCAGCACATTTACCAGTCTCTGTGTGAAAAAGAGCCACCTCTGACAGTCCCCCTATACTTTCCTCCAATCACCTTAAAGTTATGCCCTCACATATTAGCCATATGTAGTTTGTTGCTCCAGATTTCAACATCTGCAATCTCTTGTGTCACTTTAACAGTCCCTGAACTGGCCGGTTCACTGGTTTCAATCACATTCCTGTGGGTGGGAGTCACATCAACATCTGAGCAGGTGAAGATGTCCTTCTCTATGGGATGTTAGTGAACCAGCTGGATTAAAAAAAATAGGAATGCCATTGCTATTTCTTCGTTAATCCTGATATCTATTGAATTAATTAATTCTACATGAAATCGAATCTCAGGGTGGTATATGATGGCACCTGGTAGAGCTATTGTCTCATAGCTTCAGTGACCTAGGTTCAATGCTGTCTGTGTGGAGTTTGCATGTTCTCCTTGATTTTACATGGGTTTCCTCCAGGTGCTCCAGTTTCCCCCCACATCCCAAAAACATGCAGGCTGTCTGGTTAACTTGTTTCTTCATCATATGATGTGGGCAGTCATGGTCTTTTCATGACCCTGATTGTTCTTGGCAAATTCTTCTACAGAAGTGGTTTGCCACTGCCTTCTTCAGGATAGTATCTTTATAAGACGGGTGACTTCAACTATTATCTGTACTCTCCAGAGGTTGCTTGCCTAGCATCTGTGGTCGCATAACCAGAACTTGTGATATGCACCAGCTGTTCATATGACCATCCACCACCTGCTGTCATGTCTTCATATGACCCTAATCAGGAGGCTAAGCTAATGCCACACCTCGCCCAACGGTGACTTGCCTTACACGTCCTTTGGCAGAGATGTATCTCCACCCCACCAAGGCTACTTACCAGGTTAATAAGCCATGGTAAATTGCTCCTGTTATGTAGGTGATTTATAGAACCTGGGGGAGTGTGTTAGAATGTGAAAGGATTAAGGTAACGAAGGAGGTAGTCCAGGTATTAGTGTAAATGGGTTTTTACTGCAACTGTTGCATAGATTTGGGTGGTCAAAGGGGTTGTTTCTGTGTTGCATTAGTCAACAACGATCACCACAACTCATATTTTCAAAAAATAATGTTAAACCATCAAAAGAAAGAGAGAGAGAGAGAAAGACTTTGAATAAAGTATTTTCAAATCCATTTAATGTTAACAGTTATTGAAGTCATTTCTGTTAAATGAGCCATTTCATTTCCATTCCTTTATAGGAAATAATTTAAGTGAGTGGGCTCCCCACAAGATTATGCATTCTGGTTTATTCACAGATCACATTGCACATGGCTGTTTCTCCTCTGGCATTGTGTGGCTTTCACTTGTCTTTTGTTCTCTGCATTCAAGCAGGCTTTTGGAGGGAGCACAAGCTACACAGAGGGGAAAAGAATACCCTCCTAAATCTGAACATAGCACAAACTTGACATAGAAATTCCCTTCAACAGATTTTAGACAAAAAGTGTTCTTTCCACATATGCTTGCTGGCCCACTGAGTAACCCTTGCACCTTTAGTTTAATATTTAAATTATCTGCAATTCTATAGAGTTTTGGAACCATTACACAGAGCTGCTGAGTTCCTAGCTCTGACCACTCAGCATTGTTGTGACCTTTGGCCTATTTTTTTGTCTATTCAAGGTTCTGGGCCTGAACTCATTGGAGTTCAGAAAAATGAGAGGGATCTCATTGAATAGTACTGAATATTGAAAGGCATAGATAGAGTGCACATGGAGAAGATGTTTCCAATAGTCAGAGAGTCTAGGACCATAAGGCACAGGTTCAGAATAGAAGGATGTCTCTTTAGAACAGGGATAAGGAGAAGTTTCTCTAGCTAGTGGGCGGGGAATCTGTGGAATTCATTGCCACACTGGAGGGTACAGGCTGATAATTTGATGGATGAAAGCTGTCTGAATTCTCTTGTTCTTTAAAAACTGTCCAAGCCAGCTCATATATTATCATGTGCACAAGTTGCAGAGGAATGGAGCCATACAGCATGAAAACAAGCCTTTCAGCCCAACTAGAATGCCAACCAAGATGCCCCACCCAAGCTAGACCCATTTGCTCATACTTGGACCATATCCATTGAAACCCTTCCAATGTCTAATTGCCTTTTAACATTTATTAGTGTACCTGCATCAGCTACTTCCTTTGTCAGCTTCTAAAGGCATCCGTTAGTCTTGCGGGACCATGGATCTGCGCCTGGAAAGTCTTCACTCTCCAGGGCGCAGGCCTGGGCAAGGTTGTATGGAAGACCGGCAGTTGCCCATGCTGCAAGTCTCCCCTCTCCACGACACCAATGTTATCCAAGGGAAGGGCAAGGGTCAATACAGCTTGGCACCAGTGTCGTCACAGAGCACTGTGTGGTTAGGTACCTTGCTCAAGGATACAACACGCTGCCTCGGCTGGGGCTCGAACTCACGACCTTCAGATCATATAGAGCTAGTCCAATGCCTTAACCACTTGGCAGGTTATTCCACATATATACCTCCTTCTGTGTAAAAAAAGAGTCACCCCTCAAGTTCCTATTATATTCCTTCTCTCTCACCTTAAGAGTTACAAGCACAATGAAGTGCTTTCAGCAACATCATGGGCACATAGGTACAGATAACACACAGAACATAAATTATACATTAATTATACAAGCCAGCAGAGGAAGAGAAAAGAGAAGAAGGCTGTGTCAAAACAAGGCCTTAGTTCCAAGAATGGGCATAATTAGGGACAAGTCCATGGGAAGTGTGTGATATGGTCTGTCGTGTTCCATTGTTGAGGTAGGTTGAGGGTTGTACAAGCGGGATTAAGAACCTGATGGTTTTAGGAAAGTAGCTTTTCGTGGTGTGAGACCTTAAATTTCTGTAGCTCCCAGCTGATGGCAGCAGTGAGAAGAGAGCATGTCTCAGATCCTTTCTGACAGGTGCTTCCCTCTCGAGGCAGCACCTCCTGTGGATGCTGTCAATGGCGGAGAAGACCATGTCTATGAGGGAATAGGCCGTGTCCACTACTCTCGGCACCCCATTGCATTCCTGTGCATTCTAACTTCTGTTACAGTCTGTGATGCAACCAGTCAGGACACCGATCCTTTGGAGTCTTCCCCTAAATTACTTCATCATCTTCAATGGTTTTATTTCCTCCTGCCACCTATCATCTTTTAAATGAGCAACACGCCATCTTCAATCAGATCCTCTTTATGTGTGTCACCTTCTTCTGCAAGTTTCTATCTGGGATTCCAAGTTGGAAGGGATGCAAGGTTACATACTACTGGGCCATCGAGAATGCTCCACCGTTCCATTGTGGCCAATTTATTTTCCCTCTCAACCCCATTCTCTTGCCTTCTCCCTTTAACCTTTGACACCCTCACTAATTAGGAGCCTATTAACCTCTGCTTTAAATGTACCCAGTGACTTGGCCTCCACAGCCATCTGTGGGAATGAATTCCTCAGATTCACCAGCCTCTGGCTAAAGAAATTCCTCTTCATCTCTTTTCTAAAGGGACATTGTTCTATTCTGAGGCTGTGCTCTCTGGTCCTAGACCCAGCCCTAGGGTCATAAATCTGGAGGTCCTCTTTCTACTTGTCATGACGCAGTACCTTCAGATTTGGATGAACTGGAAAATACCCACATTAAACAACACAAGCCACTAAAAACCACGAATGCTTAAAATGAAAGCCATTTCTAATTTGTGGTGCACTTCATAACTGGTAACAGATACCTGTATGTGAACGAGGCAACACTGAAATGCCAAGAGCTCCTGATGATAAACTTAAGTTGCCCAAGTTTCACTGTTGTGGCCCAGAATATCCCAGTCAGAGTTCCTTAACTGGGTTACTGCCCTGTGATTGACTAACATATCTATTGCCCACTATATAATTTAGATCTAGTCTCAAACAGGTTACGTATTACAAGCACCAGAAATCACTGGTCTTAAGCTATGAATAGCTTACTTATTGAAGCAGATAAACTGATTGAAACCTCTTCAATATTTCTAAGTGAGACCATGAGATAAAGGATAACTGAATGGGCAAATGGCCATAAAGTACTACAGTTCTTTACAGCAAAGTTGGAGTTCAGTCGAACCAAAGAATCCTTGTGTTGGGATATTTCCAAACCACTTCTGTGCCTTCACAGCCAGACTAGATTTGAAAGCGGATAGAGGGAATGAAATATTTTAAAACTCTCAATTGAGGACTGTAAAACTGTTTTTAGTTTATGGGCTGATATATCTTTTTTTCTCTGTGTGTTATTTCTGGATTTTTTTCTGTTCCTTGCTCCCCACCCATGTGAATTTTTGGCCTTCCTTCTCTGGAAATGTTATTGGCACCATTGTGCTGTGTCAGTCTGTGTCAAAATGTGTGGAAACATTCCAGCCACTGAGTTGGATGTAAATGGGTTCACAGTCTACTTCAGAGCCCTGAATATATAACCTGACCTGAAACTTGAGCACAAGTGAGAGATCCATCCAGTTCTGCTTCTGCGACTGTGGTGTTAACTGGGGCAGCAGCAGTTCCTAGTTTTACACCAACAGTAATACACAGTCCCTGAAGGATCCTCACCATCCGGGCCATGCTGTCTTCTCATTACTAGGAAGGAGGTACAGGAGCCTTAGGTCCACATCACCAGGTTCAGGAGCAGTTATTGCACTACAACCGTCAGGCTCCTGAACCATCATTGGTAACTTCACACACCTCAACACTCAACTGATTCCACAATCTCCAGACTTGCTTTAGAGGACTGTACAGCTCATGTTCTCATGTGTTAATTATTTAAAAGACATGTTTTTTTCCATTATTTGTCTTTTGCATATTTGTTGCTTGGCAGACTTTATATAAGTATAATTTTTCTCAAAATCTATTGTATTTCTTTATTTTCCTGTAAATACCTGCAAGAAAATGAGTATCATATCCCTAATAAAGTGGCCATTTTATTAGGTGCCCCCTGTTACTAATAAAGTGCCATGGAGTTTATGTTCATGGTCTTCTGCTGCTGTAGCCCAGCTACTTCAAAGTTCAATGTGTTGGTGCTTTCAGAGATGCTCTTCTGCACACTACTGTTGTAATATGTGTTTTCCTGAGTTACTGTCACGCTCCTGTCAGCTTGAACCAGTCTGGCCATTCTCTTCACACCTCTCTCATTAGCAACGTGCTTTCACCCACAGAACGGCTACTCACTGGATGCTTTTTGTTTTTTGTACCAATCTCTGAAAACCCTAGAGATTTGAGGACCTCCAATGGTCGGGGTTGGCCTCCATATTGCATCCTAGCTGTTTACGTGATATGGGAGCCTGCTGCCTGGGAAACAGCCTACTCTCCATATTTCCCATATGCAGCAGGGTCTCTCCCTCCACGCAGCTGATGCATCCAAAGGAACGGCAGAGACTGTTACAGTCTGGCACCAGTGGCGTTGCAGGAGTTTCCAGTCAGCATTGAATTCGACATTGGACTGCCTTAGGGACTCCAGCTCTGGATTTTCCTCATGGTTTACTCCTTGTGTTCCTCATGAGTGGGTATAGCCACAAGGCAGTGGAGGTTTGAGAGAGAGTTTTAATTCTCCTAGTTGAACTGCCAACTATGGCTGACAGGCCCCATTTATCTGAAGCGACTGGTTTTAAGGCGCAGTAACCCACCTTTGCCCTTTCTCCTGTCAGTAGAGATGGTTCTGCTGGGCTTAGTGGCTAAGGGAGGGGGAGGGAGGGTGGCTAAACTACTCATTAAAGCCGGGAGTTGAACTTGGTTGTCAGAGACTATTTGAGATACACTCCATTGGGAGCATTTAATAGGTAGTGGGATCTTATCCCCATTACCTCCCCCGGCTATGACAGCCTAAAGGAACCACTCGAGAGATCGTTGTTTGTGACTATCCCAGGAGATCAGTAATTTCTTTTGATGCTCAAATATCCTGTCTGCCACCAACAATCAGTCCCCTGTCAAAGTCACTTAGTTCACATTTCTTTGCCATTTCGATATTTGGTCTGACCACGCCTGCATACTTTTATGTATTGAGTTGCTGCCATATGATTTTCTGATTAGATATTTGCATTAACAAGCAGGTGTACAGGTATACCTAATAAAGTGGGCACTGAGTGCTTGTCCTTTGATATTAAATTTATTTTGACTCTGATCTTTTATGGCCAATAAAGTATTACTGCTTCTTAATTGAGTGAACCACCTCAGAGTGAACCATGTTCTCATCTAGCACAGCTCCCTCTTGAACAGATTTCCTCCAGGTGTAATGTCTTCCCAGTTTCTAGATGAAGCATTGAATTTTGTTAGGCTGATTTCCTTTGCCCACCAGGGGCTCTCTGTCCTTCTTTCACCTTGGAGTAAGGGATCTGTCTGGGGAGACGTGACTTAGACATCTGGATGATATGACCTATCCATCGGAGTTGGTTGTGCTGTATTGTGGTGGAGATTCTGCGCATGTTGCCCTCCTCCAGTACACTGGTGTTACTGATCTGTTTCCAGCAGGTCCTCAAAATATTTCGTAAGGGTATTTGATGGTATTGCTCCAGGCTTTCAGGTACTGACTGTGGGTGATCCCTGAGTCAGCTCCTTACAGTAATGTAGGAAAGATGACTGCTCTATACACCAGAAGTTTTGTTTGGACCTGTAGGTCCCAGTCTTCAAAAACTCTTTTCCGTAACCTAGCATAGTCTAACTTTCTCAGGCAGTGGTTGATCTCTTGGCTGATTTCTGTTTTTGAAGAAAGAATTCTTCCAAGGAAGGGAAAGTGATCTACATTTCCAAGGGCAACATTGTCAAAAACATATTGTATTTATCAGCCATTGTTGGAATGATAAAGCAATGCAAAGATCTGAAAACATAAAACCCACAGTTTTCCAGCTAGTGAATGGAGATGTGTTACACCAGATAATTATAACATTACTCTTGATGTGTTATTTTTAAAGCACACATGAATACACAAATAACCTTTGTGGAACTAGTAATTAATCTCATTCGTACTCTTTACTTTCTGCATTACCATCCATTGTTCTCTATTATTCTCTATCTAGCGTTATTAAATTTCATGTAATCACACCTATAATTCTTCATTTAATCGTTCTCCAGGGCATCCAATACGCAATTACTCTTAAGTTAAGAATTCATTAGTTTCTATGTTATCACTTTACAATGCCTGTTACCCTACATGGTGCCCATTATATTGAACTGAAGTGACTTTATTTCTTACATCTTTCGCATAAATAAGGAGTAAAAATCTTTACGTTACGTCTCCGTCTAAGTGTGCAATGTGCAGTCATAGTCATTTATAATAAATAGAACAGTCAATGTAACACCGAAATACACTCAAATCAGCATGGGTAGCATGAGTTAATCAGTCTGATGGCCTGGTGGAAGAAGCTGTCCCGGATTCTGTTGGTTCTGGCTCTGGATGGTAGCAGCTGGAATAGATTGTGGTTGGCGTGACTTGGGTCCCCAATGATCCTACGGGCTCTTTTTCCACACCTGCCTTTATAAATGTCCTGAAGCATGGGAAGTTCACAACTACAGATGTGCTGGGCTGTCCGCACCACTCTCTGCAGAATCCTGCGATTAAGGGAGGTACAGTTCCCATACCAGGCAGTGATGCAGCCAGTCAGGATGCTCTCAATTGTGCCCCTGTAGCAAGTTCTTAGGATCTGGGGGCCCATACCAAACTTCCTCAACCGTCTGAGGTGAAAGAGGTACTGTTATGTCTTTTTCACCACACAGCTGGTGTGTACAGACCACGAGGTCCTCGGTGATGTGGATGCGAAGGACCTTAAAGCTGTTAACCCTCTCATCCCCAGATGGACTGATGTCAATAGGGTTAGCCCATCTCCATTTCTCCTGTAGTTCACAACCTGCTCCTTTGCTTTGCGACATGGAAGGAGAGGTTGTTTTCTTGACACCACGGTGTCAGAGAGATGACTTCTTCCCTGTTAGCCACCTCGTTATTGTTTGAGATAAGGCCAATCAATGTAGTGTCATCAGCAAATTTAATTAGCAGATTAGAGCTGTAGATGGCGACATAGTTAAGGAGGGGACTTAGTACACAGCCCTGAGGGACACCTGTGTTGAGAGTCAGAGGAGTGGAGGTGAGGGAGCCCTTTCTTACTATCTGCCGGCAATCTGACAGGAAATCCGAAATCCAGCTGCACAGGCAGGGTCAAGGCCAAGGTCTCTGAGATCCTTGTCGAGCCTGGATGGAACTATGATATTGAATGCCGAACTGTAGTCCAGGAACAGCATTCTCACATAAGCATCCTTCTTCCCCAGATGTGTAAGGACAGTATGTAGAGCAATGGCTATTGCGTCATCTGTCGATCGGTTGTATCGGTAGGCAAATTGTAGGGGGTCCAGTTTGGGTGGTAGGAAGCTGCAGATGTAATCCTTGACCAGACTCTCAAAACATTTGCTTATTATTGAGGTGAGTGCAACAGGACGCCAGTCGTTCAGGCATGTTTTGGTACAGGGACAATGGTGGACAATTTGAAGCAGGAGGGCACTCTACACTGGGAGAGAGAGAGATTAAAAATGTCAGTAAACACACCTGCCAGTTGTGCTGTGCACATCCCGAGTGCTCGCCCTGGGATGCTGTCATCCCACAGCCTTGCGACTGTCCACTCATTGGAAACATCTGCGTACCTCAGCCTCACAGATGACCAAGTTGCAGGTTGTAGCGGTGGCTTTTCTCGGAGACACAGAGTTAGCTGCATCGAACCAAGCGTAAAAGTGATCAAGCTCATCTGGGAGGAAGGCCGCGATGTTGGCAGCACCACCATGTTTGGCTTTGAAGTCCACGATGGTATGCAACCAAGTCTCGTGTGCATTCGTTGTGAATCTTGACTCAATCTTGTCCCTGTATTGTTGTCTCGCAGCCTTGGCAGCTTTGAGCAGATCGTAGCTGCTTTTCTTGATCTCCTGCTGATTGCCGGCCATGTAAGTTCTATGTTGCACGGTAAGTGCTGCTCGCACAGAAATACTGATCCAGGGTTTCTGGTTCAGGGAGACCCTGACAGACTTTCTGGGGGACAACATCGTCGATGCACCTCTGGATGAAGCACGTGACTCCATCCATGAACTTGGAGACATCCTCATCTTAGAAGAGCTTCCAGTCAACATCATCGAAGCAGTCTTGCAGCATGGAGGCTGATTAGTTGGACCAACAGTGGACGGTTTTAACTATGGCCGCCTCTTGTTTCAGCTTCTGCCTATACCTCGGCAAATGCAAGGTCAAAGAGTGATCTAATTTTCCAAAAGCTGGGTGGAGGAGAGCGTTGTGGAAGGGACTGTAACAGTGGTCAAGTATCTTACCTCCACGAGTGCTCACCTGGATGTGCTGACAAAACTCCGGAGAGACTTTTGTCAGCGAGTCAGCGACGCTTGATTAAAGTCACCGGCAATGATGAAGGCAGCGTCTGGGTGTGCAGACTCCAGTGTGTTGATGGTCTCGTACAGTTCCTTGAGAGCCAGGTCAGTATCAGCCTGCGGCAGAATGTACTCCGCTATGATGATGATAACAGCCGTGGATTCCCTAGGCATCCAGTGGGGTCTGCACAGCAGCACCAGGTATTCCAGGTCTGGGGAACAAATGGATTTGAGGGCATGCACATTCTGGGGACTCGCACCCAGCATTGTTGACCATGAAGCATACCCCTCCTCCTTTAATCTTCCCAGAAAGGTTTTTCGACCCATCTGCCCAGAACAGGGAGAACTTAGAGGCCTCGATGGCATGATCCGATATCTCCTCCATCAGCCAGGTCTCCAGGAAGCACAAAACGTTGTATTCCTTTGTTTCCCGCTGATAGGAGATTCTAGCTCTCAGTTCACAAAGCTTGTTGTCCAGGGACTGAACGTTAGCCAGGAGTATGCTAGGGAGCGGCGGCTGATTTGCACACCATCCCAGCCTCACCAGGATGCTGGCGCTTCTTCCGAGGTAGTGGCTGTGTAAGAGGTGAGTCTCCCATGGATCGCACGACCAGGGGATCCCAGTGTACATAGTGGGTAAGTGCCATCTTTCCGATGTTCTGATATACCCTCTGTGCTTTCCACGAGTAGTTATTTTCCATATAATTTTCCCCAGTCTTCTATGTTTTTCCCTGAAATTACTCCCTACTAACCATTACCAGCAATATAATCTCTCCCCGAAATCAGTGAATTATTTTATTATCAAAAATATCTTTTCATCTATTAGGAGTATATCAAAGCAGCAGGGCTCGAGTCCGAGAGCAAGGGGTAATCCGAGCTTTGGACGATTTCAGCACCGGGCATATTGAAATGGTCAGGGTGTGAGGGCTGGTTCACCATGCTGTTCTGCGAGGTTTACCCGTCGCTGTGCTGAACTGAGGCAGTGGCCTGAATGGGCTCCTGAATTGGCTGCACTGATGTCTAGCTTTGTGTCTGTGACTCATTTTCATGAACTTCAGTCTTGAATTCGATTTGCTTACTTTTAATGTTTGCATGACCTGTCTTTTTTCACTCTGCACACTGGGTTTTGGCATTTTTAAAAAATTTTAATGGGTTCTATTGGGTTTCTTTGTTTTATGGCTGCCTTTAAGAAGACAAATCTGAAGGTTGTATAAAGTATACATACTTCGATAATAAATGTACCTCGGACTTTGAACTTTAATCCCAGCCATGGTTGCTGAGTTACTTTTAATCTGGAGCTTTCTCTCCTATTGAAACTACATCGATTGAAAATTTCTACATCAACAATTTTTGTTGACTAAATGTGTTGAAGGCAACAGGAGAAGAAGAAGATGGACTAATGAGAAGAGAAGAAGAAAATCAGTTTTATTGGTCACATATACATTGAACAAAAATCCTTGATGCTTATAATTTGTAGGTGCAATGGACAATATATAACATTTGATCAGTATATCTGGGGCTTACAAATCCGTAGTGCTGAAGGGCAAGTCCTGGGAGTGGGATTAATAAGATCATAAGACCATATGACATAGGAGCAAGATTAGGCCATTTGGCCCATTAAGTTATCCATCATTCCATAAAGCTGGTTTATCATCCCTCTCGACCCCATTCTCCTGTGTTCTCTCCATAACCTTTGACATGGTTGCTAATCAAGAACCTATTAACCTCCACTTTAAATACACCCAATGACCCGGCCTCCACAGCCATTCGTGGTAATGAATTCCACAGATTCACCACCCTCTGGCTAAATAAATTCCTCCTCACCTCTGTTCTAAATAGATGTCCATCTATTCTGAGGCTCTGCCCGCTGATCCTAGACTTCCCCACTACTGGAAACATCCTCTCCACGTCCACTCTCTCTAAGCCTTTCAAGAGAAAGGTTGAACAAGTTAGGTCTTTATTCTGTGGAGCGTAGAAGGTTGAGTGGGGACTTGATAGAGGTATTTAAAATTATGAGGGGGATTGATAGAGTTGACGTGGATAGGCTTTTCCCATTGAGAATGGGGGAGATTCAAGCAAGAGGACATGAGTTGAGAGTTAAAGGACAAAAGTTTAGGGATGAGATGAGGGGGAACTTCTTTACTCAGAGAGTGGTGGCTGTGTGGAACGAGCTTCCAGCAGAAGTGGTTGAGGCAAGTTCGATGTTGTTATTTAAAGTTAAATTGGATAGATATATGGACAGGAAAGGAATGGAGGGTTATGGGCTGAGTGCAGGTCGATGGGACTAGGTGAGAGTAAGAGTTCGGCACGGACTAGAAGGGCCGAGATGGCCTGTTTCCGTGCTGTAACTGTTATATGGTTTATATGGTTTAATATTTGCAAGGTTTCCCTCCTCACTCTTCTAAACTTCTAAAAATTTTTATTGTCTTTTTTATGCTTATTGTGTTTTTCCTGCTGCATCAGAGTAACAATTGTTTTGTTCAAAATGCCAGAGGAATAAAAAAGCCAGCATCTTGGGCCAAGACATTTCATCAGGTTTCATCAGATTTCCTGATGAAAGGTCTTGGCCTGAAACGTTGACTATTTATTCCTTAACATAGATGCTGCCTGACCTACTGAGTTCCTCCAGTATTTTGTGTGTGTTACTCTGGATTTCCAACATCTGAAGAATTTCCTGTGTTTAATGTTTTCTCTTTTACACTCATGTATTGAAGGCAGAGACTCGTGGAAGCTTTTTGGAGCTTTGAGCAGCAGCCACTCAGCTTTTAGGACTGATTAGTAAGAACAAATTAAAGTAAGGCAGGGGCAAGAGGAGCAGCTGTCCTTCGAGTGAACAGGGTCAGAGAGGGGGTTTTGAGGCTTTAGCCCTACGAGCCTTCAGACAGAGAAGGCAAAAAGAAAAGCTGTTGGTAGAGGGTTTTTTTTGCCTCCTCTATATTTGCTCAGTTAGAACAGTAGAAATGCCAGGCAGAATGTGGGAAGGCAGGGAGACCTCCAGTGTCCCTGATGACTACAACTGTGAGAAGTGCATCCGGCTGCAGCTTCTGACAATCTATGTTAAGGAGTTGGAGCTGGAACTGGATGTACTCTGGATCATTCAGGAGGCTGAGGGGAGTGATAGATAAGACATACAGAGAGGCGGTTACACCCAAGATGCAGGGCATAGGAACTGAGTGACAGTCAGGAAGGGGAAAGGGATTAAAGAGTACCCCTGTGGCCATCCCCCTCAACAACAGGTATGCCATTTTGGATACTTTTGGTGAGGGGTGGGGTGCGGTTGTAGACCTAGCAGAGGAAGCTCTCAACAGTCAGGTCTCCACCACTCTGTGACTCAGAAGGGAAGAAGAGGGAGGTAGAAGAGGCGAGCTGTGGTAATAGGGGATTCATTAGTTAGGGGAACAGTGTTACATACTTCATGGATATCTTGTGATTGTCTTACGAGGATGATGTAATGGTCTTGTGGAGGTCACATGATGTAATTTTCCCTCCAATGTGAGGTCACATGAGGTTATATACCTGTTCTCACCAGGTATATAAGTGTAGACCCCTGGTGACGCAGTTGGTTTTCCAGTTTGAACGTCAGCCAGAGACTCCACTCCGCTGCATATTTGCCTTATGACACGGTTTTGATTTAAAACGGAGTTTTACATTCTATTGTAAGGTACAAGAGTGTTGGGCCAGCAGTTTAACCAATAGCGGCCAGATTTGTTGATGTACCTTTTCAGTAGTATCGGAGGGTGAAGACGGGAACCTAAAGGAGTCATTCGACAGTTAAAAGGATCGACCATCGGCCAATTTGTTCAAGAAAGAGTGATCTGCATGAGATAGCTTCTGCTAAAAGCAGCAGAAAAGGCTGTGCAGGACCTAGTATCAAAAGGTAAAGGTCAGTGCCTTTGAACGGTTTTATTTCCGTCGTCGTGGATCCTGCGGACAAGGCAGGATTCGGCTGGGATTGACAGTGACGTCGTGTCTTCGAGGAATTCTTTACATCAGGAAAGTCTCTCCTAATTGACTGTATAAATCTCTTGGATGTTCGAATTTACCATTCTAAGAACTGTGTTTGAATTTACCACTTTAAGAACTGTTTTCATATTTATCGCTTTAAGAACTAGTACTAAGTGGCGGTTTGTTAAATGGCCGCATAGCAGTTTACTTCCGGTTAAGATTTTCGTTTGTTTATTTTTTTATATATTGAGCAGAGTTTAATAAATGTTTGATTGTTTTTATAAAACCTGACTCAATTCTATATTCATTGTTGCCGGTCACGTGACAACAGAAAAGAGGATTTAAACATAGAACACAGAACATAGAATAGTACAGCACAGTACAGGCCCTTCGGCCCACAATGTTGTGCCGAACCTCAAACCCTGCCTCCCATATAACCCCCCACCTTAAATTCCCCCATATACCTGTCTCATAGTGTCTTAAACTTCACTAGTGTATCTGCCTCCACCACTGACTCAGGCAGTGCATTCCATGCACCAACCACTCTCTGAGTAAAAAACCTTCCTCTAATATCCCCCTTGAACTTCCCACCCCTTACCTTAAAGCCATGTCCTCTTGTATTCAGCGGTGGTGCCCTGGGGAAGAGGTGCTGGCTGTCCACTCTATCTATTACTCTTATTATCTTGTACACCTCTATCATGTCTCCTCTCATCCTCCTTCTCTCCAAAGAGTAAAGCCCTAGCTTCCTTAATCTCTGAGCATAATGCATACTTTCTAAACCAGGCAGCATCCTGGTAAATCTCCTCTGTACCCTTTCCAATGCTTCCACATCCTTCCTATAGTGAGGCGACCAGAACTGGACACAGTACTCCAAGTGTGGCCTAACCAGAGTTTTATAGAGCTGCATCATTACATCGCGACTCTTAAACTCTATCCCTCGACTTATGAAAGCTAACACCCCATAAGCTTTCTTGACTACCCTATCCACCTGTGAGGCAACTTTCAGGGATCTGTGGACATGTACCCCGAGATCCCTCTGCTCCTCCACACTACCAAGTATCCTGCCATTTACTTTGTACTCTGCCTTGGAGTTTGTCCTTCCAAAGTGTACCACCTCACACTTCTCCGGGTTGAACTCCATCTGCCACTTCTCAGCCCACTCCTGCATCCTATCAATGTCTCTCTGCACTCTTTGACAATCCTCTACACTATCTACAACACCACCATCCTTTGTGTCATCTGCAAACTTGCCAACCCACCCTTCTACCCCCACATCCAGGTCGTTAATAAAAATCATGAAAAGTAGAGGTTCCAGATCAGATCCTTGTGGGACACCACTAGTCACAATCCTCCAATCTGAATGTCCTCCCTCCACCACCACCCTCTGCCTTCTGCAGGCAAGCCAATTCTGAATCCACCTGGCCAAACTTCCCTGGATCCCATGCCTTCTAACTTTCTGAATAAGCCTACCGTGTGGAACCTTGTCAAATGCCTTACTAAAATCCATATAGATCACATCCACTGCACTACCCTCATCTATATGCCTAGTCACCTCCTCAAAGAACTCTATCAGGCTTGTTAGACACGATCTGCCCTTCACAAAGCCATGCTGACTGTCCCTGATCAGACCATGATTCTCTAAATGCCTATAGATCCTATCTCTAAGAATCTTTTCCAACAGCTTTCCCACCACAGACGTAAGGCTCACTGGTCTATAATTACCCGGACTATCCCTACTACCTTTCTTGAACAAGGGGACAACATTCGCCTCCCTCCAATCCTCCGGTATCATTCCCGTGGACAACGAGGACATAAAGATCCTAGCCAGAGGCTCAGCAATCTCTTCTCTTGCCTTGTGGAGCAGCCTGGGGAATAGAACAAATTATCGCCCTTGAAGATTATGGAGTTGAAAAACTTACTGATTTAATCAATGACATTTATGAGACTGGAATAATACCAGAAGAGATGACAAAAATCAGTATTTATCACTCTTCCTAAGAAACCTGGAGCAATAGAATGTGAATTACATAGGACCATAAGTTTAATGAGTCATATCACCAAGATACTTCTAAGAGTTTTGATGACAAGAGCTAAAAGTAAGATACAAGCTAAAAAAGGCAAAGAACAATGTGGTTTTGTGAAAGACAAAGGTACAAGAAACGCAATATTGATGTTAAGGATACTATCAGAACGAACTATTCAAGTGCAAAAAGATTTGTTTGTTTGTTTTATTGACTACGCAAATGCATTTGATAAAGTAAAGCACAATAAGTTATTCAAAATATTACAGAAAACTCTAGATCTAGATTGGAAAGACCTCAGAAATCTGTACTGGGAATAACTGCCGCTGTAAGAATAGATGGAGAAGTGAGTCAGTTTACAAAAATCAAGAGAGACATTAGACAAGGGTGTGTTTTCTCCCCTGATTTATTTAATGTGTACAGTGAAACAATATTATGAAAAATAAGAGACATCTTGGGAATCAAAGTTGGCAGCGAAAACATCAATAATTTCAGATATGCAGATGACACTGTGTTAATTGCAGGTACGGAGGAAGAACTACAAAACTTAATTGATATAATTGTTGAAGAAAATGCAAAAATGTATCTATCAATTACAAAAAGACAGAATGTATGGTGATATCCAAAAAGAAGGAGAATCCTATCTGCAGGCTGAGAATAAATGGGGAAGACATAAAACAAGTACAGAACTTTTCTACTTAGGAAGCTGGGTGACATCAGATGGCAGGTGCGACTTGGACATCAAAAGAAGAATAGGGATGGCAAAGGACACTTTTACGAGAATGAAGAGTATACTGACCAATTCTAAACTAAGCATGACGACCCGCCTCAGAGTACTGAAATGTTATGTTTATCCAGTTATGTTATGTGGCTCAGAATGCTGGACAATACCTAGTAACATGAGGAAATGAATTATAGTAGCAGAGATGTGGTTTTTGAGGAGGATGCAAAGAATATCATGGACGAAATGAATATCTACTGAGGATGTCATGAACAGAGCAAACACAAAAAGAGGAATAATGTATGAGACCATGAAAAGGCAACGTAACTTCATTGGACATGTGATATGGGAAAGATTGAAGGGAAGAAAGCAAGAGGAGGACAAAGACAAATGATGATGGAGACAGCAGCCAGAGAATTGGAAATGAATACCAATGAATTGATCCACTTGACCCGAAACAGGAGTGTGTGGGCCATGGCAGTCAAAGCTCAAACTGGGCACGGCACCCGATGATGATGATCATATTATTGAGGCTATATTGCAGACCGCTCCACAGTCTGAGTGATTTTGAGGAACAATTTTGTAGAGAGATTGCAGACTGTTATAAGAAACATAAGGTGTTATAGTAGGTGATTTTAACTTCCAAATTGACTGGGACTCTCATACTGTAAAAAAGACTAGATGGGATAGTGTTTGTCAAATGTGTTCAGGAAAGTTTCCTTAATCAGCTTGTAGAAGTCCCAATCAGAGAGTGTGTGATACTTGATCTGCTATGAGGGAATGAGACAGGGCAAGTGACAAAGTTTGTACAGGGGATCACTTTGCATCTAGTGATTACAATGCCATTAGTTTCAATGTAAATGTGGAAAAAGATACGCCTGGTCCGCAGGTTAAGATTCTAAATTGGAGAAAGGCCATTTTTGATGGTATCAGTAATGATCCGGAAAGTGTGGATTGGGGCTGGCTGTTTTCTGGCAAAGGTGTGCTTGGTAAGTGGGAGGTCTTCCAAAGTGAAATTTTGAGAGTACAGAGCTTGCATGTGTCTGTCAGAATAAAAGGTAAAGATAACAAGTGTCGGGAACCTTGGTTTTCAAGAGATAATGAGGCCTGGTTAAGAGAAAAAAGGAGGTGCAAAGCAGGGACAGGCAGGCAGAAACAAATGAGGTGCTTATGGAGCATAAGAAATGCAAGAGAACACGTAAGAAGGAAATCAGGAGGGCTAAAAGAAGGCACAAAGTTGCCCAAGCAGAAGGTGAAGGAGAATCCTAAGGGATTCTATGTTAAGAGCAAAATATTTGCAAGGGACAAAATTGGTCCTCTGGAAGATTAGAATGTTAATCTTTGTGTGGAGCCAAAACAGATGGGGGAAATATTAAATATTTTTTTGCATCTGCATTTACCAGGAGACAGACACGGAGTCTATAGATGTGAGGCAAAGCAGCACCAACTTCATTGAGGTGTCTGCTGTCCTGTGGCAAGTCATTGTGGATAAATCCACAGGGCCTGACAAGGTGTACTCCTGGACACAATGGGATGCAAGTGCTGAAATTGCCAGGGCCTTAGCAGAGACTTGGATAGATTGGAAGAATGGGCAAAGAATTGGCAAATGAAATACAATGTTGGAAAGTGTATAGTTATGCACTTTGGCAGAAGAAATAAACGGACAGACTATTATTTAAATGGGGAAAGAATTCGAAGTTCTGAGATGCAACAGGACTTGGGAGTCCTCGTACAGGATACCCTTCAGGTTAACCTCCAGATTGAGTTGGTGGTGAAGAAGGCGAATGCAATGTTGGCATTCATTTCTAGAGTATAGGAGCAGGGATGTGATGTTGAGGCTCTATAAGGCACTGGTGAGACCTCACTTGGAGAACTGTGGGCAGTTTTGGTCTCCTTATTTAAGAAAGGATGTGCTGACGTTGGAGAGGGTACAGAGAAGATTCACCAGAATGATTCCGGGAATGAGAGGGTTAACATATGAGGAACGTTTGTCCGCTCTTGGACTGTATTCCTTGGAGTTTAGAAAAATGAGGGGAGACCTCATAGAAACATTTTGAATGTTGAAAGGCATGGACAGAGTGGATGTGGCAAAGTTGTTTCCCATGATGGGGGAGCCTAGTACGAGAGGGCACGACTTAAGGATTGAAGGGCGCCCATTCATAACAGAAATGTGAAGATTTTTTTTAGTCAGAGGGTGGTGAATCTATAGAATTTGTTGCCACAGGCAGCGGTGGAGGCCGAGTCATTGGGTGTATTTAAGGCGGAGATTGATAGGTATCTGAGTAGCCAGGGCATCAAAGGTTATGGTGAGAAGGCGGGGCAGTGGGACTAAATGGGAGAATGGATCAGCTCATGATAAAATGGCGGAGCAGACTCAATGGGCCGAATGGCCGACTTCTGCTCCTTTGTCTTATGGTCTTATATCTAAAACATCCTCAGTGACAGGAAAGGTACCAGAGGATTGGAGGATAGTCAATGTTGTCCCACTTTTTAAGAAAGTCTTTAAATAGAAACCTGGAAATTATAGGCCTGTGAGTCTGACATCATTTATGGAGAAGTTATTGGAAGGTAATCTAAGGGACCAGATAAATAGGTATTTGGATAGACATGGACTGATTAAGGATAATCAATGTGACTTTGTTGTATGATAGTTTGTGGCTAACTAATCTTATAGAATTTTTGGAGGAATTTACCAGGAAAGTGGATGAAGACAAGGCAGTGGATGTTGTCTACACAGACTTTAGCAAGGCACTTGACAGGGTTCAGCATGGGAGGTTGGTCAAGAAGGTTCAGTTGCTCGAGAAGCAGTACATGGTTGCCTCTCTGGTTGAAGGCCTCTGACTTGTGGAGTGCTGAATGGATTGGTGCTGTCGTTGGTCATTCATATCAATAATTTGGATGATAATGTGATTAACTGGATCAGAAAATTTGTGGATGACATCAAGATTGGCAGTGTAGTGGACAGCAAGGAAGGCTATAAGTCTATAAGACAATAAGATTTAGGAGAATTAGACCACTTGGCTTATCAAGTATGCTTCGCCATTTCATCATGGCTGTTGCAATTTTTCCTCAGTCCCAATCTCCTGCCTTCTACCCATATCCCTTCATGCCCTGACCAATCAAAGATCTATCAATCTCTGCCTTAAATATACACAACTACTGGGCCTCCACAGCTGCCTGTGGCAAACTGGTCTTAGACTCTCCCACCAGAGGAAACATCCTCTCCACATCCACTCTATCAAGGCTGTTCACCATTTGATAGGTTTCAATGAGGTCACCCTCATTCTTCTGAATTCCAGTGAGTACAGGCCCAGAGCTATTAAATATTCTTCATTTGACAAGCCATTCAATCCTGTAATCATTTTTGTGAACATTCTTTGAGCCCTCTTCAGTTTCAGCACATCCTTTCTAAGATAAGGGGCCCCAAACTGCTCTCAGTACTCTAAGTGAGGCCTCACCAGTGCTTTGTGAAGTCTCAACATTAAAGGGCAGGAGAGTTTTGGATTTTTGGTTCACTGGGCTCTCTTCCAGGTGGGACCTGTACAGAAGGGACAGTTGGCACATAAACTAAAGGGGGACTAATATCCCATCAGGAAGGTTCATTATTGCTGCATGGTGGGGATTAAACTAGAGTTGTCGGGGAATGGAACCAGATTGCCAGATCAGTTAGTGGAGAGGTTGTGGAGGCGGCGGTTGGTAAGACCTCAGACAAAGTTAGGAATCAAAATGTTGATCATGGTGTGACTAGTGTCCTGAGCTGCATATATTTCAAAGCAAGAATTAGGAAAGGCGGATAATAGTGCAGAAGATGAGATAGCTAGTTTACACAGGCAATGTTTAGTGAGGAGAGGCTGCTGATAGGGCAACATTGCAGTCACTTTCTTAATGCAGATTGTTAGAAGTTGCAGGCAGGTGCACTTCCCACAGTTCTAGTTGTCAAGGACACTGGAGATCTCCCTGCCTTCTCCCATCCTGCAAGATGAGCATTCCACTATCCTGCCTGACACCTCTACTGTCCTAGCTGAGCAGATATAAAGAAGGGAAGGAAAAAAATCTTAACCTTGAGCCTTTCTTTCCTTTGCCTTCTTTGACTGAAGCATCAATGAGCTAAAGCCTCAAGATGGAGGGCTGTCAGAGTTTACAGCGGGACATCGCTAGGATGCAAAACTGGGCTGAGCAGTGGCAGATGGAGATAAGTGTGAGGTGGTTCATTTTTGTAGATCAAATATGATAGCAGAATATGGTATTAATAGTAAGACTCCTAGCAGTGTAGAGGATCAGAGGGATCTTGGGGTCTGAGGCCATAGGGCACTCAAAGCTGCTGCGCAAGTTGACCCTGTGGTTAAGAAGGCATATGGTGCCTTGGCCTTCATCAATCATGGGATTGAGTTTAAGAGCCAAGAGGCAATGTTACAGCTATATAGGATCCTGTTCGGACCCCACTTGGAGTACTGTGCTGAATTCTGGTCACTTTACTACAGAAAGGTTGTGGGAACTATAGAAAGGGTGCAGAGGAGATTTACAAAGATGTTGCCTGGATTGGGGAGCATGCCTTACAAGAATAGGTTGAGTGAACTCGGCCTTTTCTCCTTGGAGCAACAGAGGATGAGAGGTGACCTGATAGAGATGTATAAGATGATGAGAAGCATTGATCGCGTGGATAGACAGAGTCTTTTTCCCAGGGCTGAAATGGCTATCAAGAGAAGGCACAGATTTAAGGTGCTTGGAAGAAGGTACAGAGGAGATGTCAGGGGTAAGTTTTTTAATGCAGAGAGTAGTGAGTGGGTGGAATGGGCTGGCGTCGACGGTGGTGGAGGCGGATGTGATAGGGTCTTTTAAGAGATTCCTGGGTAGGTACATGGATCTTAGAAAAACAGAGGGCTATGGGTAACCCTAGGTAAGTTCTAATATAAGTACATGTTCGGCCCAGTATTGTGGGCCAAAGGGCCTGTATTGTGCTGTAGTTTTTCTATGTGATATGTTTCCATTATATGAAGACTGGTGAAAGGGTAGGTCATTTTGAGCAAATAGAGTGTGTACAGAAGGATTTAGACATATTAGGAAAATGGGCAAAGAAGTGGCTGATGGAATACATTGTTGGGAAGTGTATGGTCATGCAACCTAGCAGAAAAAATGAAAGGGCTGAGAGAAAATGCAAAATTCTGAGGAGCAAAGGGATTCGGGATACCTTGTGTGGGATTCCCTATATGTTAGTTTACAGGTTCTGAGTCTGTGGTGAGGAAGGCAAATGCGATATTAGCATTCATTTCAAGAGGACTGCAATATAGAAGCAAAGATATAATGTTGAGACTTTATAAAGCACTGGTGAGCCCACACAGAGTATTGTTAGCAGTTTTGAGACCCTTAACTTGGAAAGGATGTGGTGACACTGGAAATGGTTCAAAGGAGGTTCACAAAAATGATTCGAGGACTAAATGGCTTGTCATATAAAGACCATTTGATGGCTCTGGGCCTGTATTCCCTGGAATTCAGAAGAATGAGGGGTGACCTCATTGAAAGCTATTGAGTAGTAGAAGGCTTTTATAGAGTGGATGTGAAGAGGATGTGTCCTTTGGTGGGAACACCTAAGACCAGAGGGGACAGTTTCAGAATGGAGGGGCATTCGTTTAGAATGGCGATGAGATGAATTTAGCTCAAGAGTGGAGAATCTGTGGCATTCTTTGCCACAGGCAGCTGTGGAGGCCAAGTCTTTATGTATACTTAAGGCAGAGGTTGATAGATTCTTGATTGGTCATGGCATGAAGGGATACGAGGGGAAGGCAGGAGATTGGGGCTGAGAGGAAAAATGGATCAGCCATGATGAAATGGTGGAGCAGACTCGATGGGCCAAATGGCTTAATTCTGCCCCTATAGCTTATGGACTTATAAGATCACCACTCTGACTCTGCCCACTCAGACGATGGCTGCTGTGATGATGACCACTGTGTTTGCCCCTGCTTTCTTTTAATTTGCTCTTGCTAATCAATCCCAAACGCCGATTGGTCGCCTGTTAAGCTCTTTTTTACAGTAGCGACCCAGTGCTACCTGTGTACTCGAGTAGTGGACTTGATTGAAGTCTCCTTCTCTCCAAACTTCCAATGTCTGGATTGGCCACTGGTCAAAGTTGTTTTTCTCTAAAAGAGAAAAATTTCTATCATGGCTTGCTGCGGGATCTGGATCATTTAGAAAATTAGGCTAAAAAATGGCAGATGGAATTTAATGCACTCAAGCGCGAGTTGTTGCACTTTGTTAGGACCATCCAGGGTAGGTCTTACGCCGTGAATGGTAGGGTGTTGAGGAGTGTGGTAGAAAAAAGGGATATGGGAATACATGTCCATAGTTCATTGAGAGTGAATGTCACAGGTAGATAGGGTTGTAAAGAAAACTTTTGGTACATTGGCCTTCATATATCAAAGTATTAAGTACAGGAGACAGGATGTTATTTTGAAGATGTATAAGACATTGGTGAGGCCAAGCTTGAAGTATGGTGTGCAGTTTTGGTCACCTACCTACAGGAAAAATGTAAAGAAGGTTGAAACAGTACAGAGAAAATTTACAAGGATGTTGCCTGGTCTGGAGGACCTGATTTATAAGTAAAGATTGAGTAAAGAATAAAGAACCTTATTCCTTGGAACATAGAAGATTGAAAGGAGATTTGGTGGAGGTACACAAAGTTATGAGGGGTATAGAGAGGGTAAATGCAAGCAGGCTTTTACCACTAAGGTTGGGTGGAACTACAACCAGAGATCATGGGTTAAGGCTGAAAAGCGAAAAGTTTAAGGGAAACGTGAGGGGAAGCTTCTTCAATCAGGGAATCATGAGACTGTGGAATGAGTTGCCAGCACAAGTGGTGCATGGGAGCTTGATTTCAACGTTTAAGCAAAATTTGATAGGTACCTGGACAGTAGGGGTATGGAGGGCTATCGTCCTGGTGTAGGTCGATGGGAGTAGGCAGTTTAAATGGTTTCAGCATTGAACTAGATGGGCCAAAGGGCTGGTTTCTGTGTTATACTTTTCTAAGTCTCTCTGAGTCTAACAAGAATAAATGGTCCTGAATCTTAACCTGAGTATCTGGTCTTAGAATAGGATTGGCTGATCTCTCAGCAGCTTCTTAGGATGAGGGTAAATATGGGCTCCTCTCTGCCCTGGCTCTGTTAGAGTTTGGGAGTCTCAGCATGACTTTACACTGAGATGGTGTTGGTTATGCAGATCTTGACATGGAAAGCTTTTTTAAAAAAGAAGCGTTTGTTTTTAGCTCTGCTAATAAATATCAGGGTTTTTATATCAGGACAGAGATGGCATTGACACCCAGTGAAAGTGTTCAGTAGAGGTTCAGCAATATAGTCTTATCTCATACCCTGTATCTGATACACACCCTGTGATAACACATGCACATTGATCTGCAGCTCTGGCTACTTGTCACCACTGTGTTCCAGAAGACCACATGGTCAAGCATTAGTGTCCTGGTCCAACTATGTAGACAGTCAAGAAGGGCTCACCAGTGCATCTATTCTCTCAGAAGGCTAAAGAAATTCAGCTTACCCCCATCAACCCTTATCAAATTTTATTGATGTGCCATAAAAAGCATCCTCCCCAGAGGCATAGTGGCTTGGTATGGCAACTGCTCTGCATGTGACTGCAAGAAACTAGAGAGATGTGGACACAACTCAGCACATCGCAGAAACTATCCTCTCCTCCAAAAGAAATTGGGGGGAGAGAGAGACAGAGAGAGAGAGAGAGAGAGAGAGAGAGAGAGAATGTGTAGAGACAAAGTGGAGAACGAGAGAAAGTGAAGAGCGAGTGGAGAAAGAGAGAGAAAGTGGAGAGACAAAGAAAAACAGGAAAGGACTAAAGGCTGGTGATTGGCAAAATTTTCTTATCAAAGCCAACTATTAGTCCATTCCCATATGCAGAAGGCAGCTCTAACTTCCAGATCATTGGGGAAACCAAAGCCTTCCTTTCTCTCTGGAGCAAAGGAGGGTGAGAGGTGAATTGATAGAGGTGTGTAAGATGACAAGAAAGGTTGATAGAGTGGACAGACAGGGTCTTTTTCCCAGGGTGGAAATGGCTAATATGAGGGAGTATAATTTTGTGACTGGAGAAAAGTATTGGAAGGATATCAGTAGTAAGTTATTTACATAGAGAATGGTGGGTGTGTGAATCACTCTGCCAGAGGTAGTGGTAGAGTCAGATGCATTAGGGGCATTTAAAAAAATTCTAGGGACATGGATGGTAGAACAATAGAGGCTATGTATGAGGGAAAGGTTAGATTCATCATAGCATTATTAAAGTGTCAGCACAGTATTGTGGGCCAAAGGGCCTGTATTGTGCTTTATCATTCCATGTTCTATATATCATTCCGGAGGATATCTGTTCAAGAAGGAGCTGTGCTACGTAAGAACAACTTCCCCTGGGCTGCAGAGAAGACGGAACAACGAAAAGACCCAACTTCTAACCACAGCCACCACTTATTCTCAACTTCTACAGCCATCTGAGGATCCACCAATAGAACATCATGCTTGGTTTGAATGATTGCATTATTACGATGCTCTATATTCTATGTTCCTAAAATAAACATAACAGGCTTTGGGCCAGTCAGAATATCAGAGGCAAACAGCTCTCAATTTCCTTGGCAGAAGTGTTATGTCAAAGCTAAGTGTTACATTAAGGACCTCCTTTTAAGTGGTTCCAAATGAATGTAGGGGGAAAGAAATTTCTGCAACTGAACACTACTTATATTAACCGGAGGCTTGTTACATAACCCTGTGGGTTTCAGCAAATGAGAGCGCATATATACTGTGCAAAGTAGATGTGTTGAGCATAGCAACCAATCAATACCAGAAATGTGTTTATGTCCAGGGGTTATAAAGACTCAACATTACAACTTACAAAGTCTTTTTGATGAATGAGGATAGAGTTAAGAGGTTAGATCACACTTCACAGTAGGTGATTATAACCATTGGTTCATATCCTCTTTCCAATTGAACACACTACTGAAAATGCATGAGCCAGTAATATTGGCAGTGTCAACAGCAGTATTTTACAGGTCCATGTGTAAGGGTGTCTCAACTGGCTTCATCTACTCAAGTGAATCCCCAGTGACACATTAGGAAAGGAGGCTCCTTTCCCAGACATTAAGGCAAGCAATTGCAAACCAATTCTTGCTGAGATTGAAACCATATGGAAGGTGATCCAGAAAGCACACTTTTAAATTTGCATTATATAAAGAAAGAGGCAAAATTAAGTTCTCTCATTTTTACAGTATCCCCACAGCTGGAGAAGACAAGGAAGGTAGGGTTTATTATGCAAAAATCTGTTTGTTCAGGAGCTTCTCCATGACAGAAACAAAGTTGGAATTGAGACTCCAGTTTTCCCAAACAATGGCTTATCAATTCAGAAACAAGAGGAGTATTATTAAGGTGATTCCCAGGATGAAGTGTACCAATTTGGAAATTTGACTGGGCATTTCCAGAGGTGGAATGGGGCTGGTGCCAATGCTGAGGTTTCCATTTCCATCATGCGTAGAATGATGTAATTCCCTGTACAAAACCCCTCCAGAGGGGATTTAGCTCACACTGTTTCGAAGCATTCCTGCCACTGGATACCACTGGTCTGTTTCCATGCTGTGTGACTCTACCATCCTGTGAGAGATGGGCCAAGCATGGGTAAATGGGACTAACTTCGATGGACATCTTGATTGGCATGGAGCGATTAGGCCAAAAGGTCTGTTTCCAAGCTGCATGATTCTATGACTGCCCTTTAACTTTCTGACTCCCCACGTTGGTTCTGAGCCACAAAGGGAACATAACATAGGTGGGTTCTTTAACTTACCTCCTTTTCTTCAGATATCACACCCTACCATGGTATTTTAGCACAATTGTAACATAGAACACAGACCACAGAACACTTCAACCCACGATGTTATGCCGAACAGTTAACCTACTCTAAAATCAATCTATCCCTTCCTTCCTACACAGTCCTCTATTTTTCTATCATCCACATGTCTAAGAGCCTCTTAAATGTCTTTATTGTAGCTGCCCCTACTGTCATATCTGACAGTGTTCCATGCAGCCACCACTCTCTGTATAAAAAAACTTATATCTGACATCCCATCTATACTTTCTTTCGATTGTGCCCCCTCGTATTAGTCATTAGCACTCTGGGAAAAAGTCTTCAGCTGTCCACTTGTTCTATGCCTCTTATCATCTTGTACACCTTAGCCAAGTCACCTCTTATCCTCCTTCACTCTTGTTCAATCTGCAAATACCCACCACTCTGAGTAAAAAATCTTACAGCTCACTGGTTGGGATTAAGAATCAACTTTGTTTGCCATTTGCATAGTCATAGTCATACTTTATTGATCCTGGGGGAAATTGGTTTTCATTACAGTTGCACCATAAATAATTAAATAGTAATAAAACCATAAATTGTTAAATAGTAATATGCCAGGAAATAAGTCCAGGACCAGCCTATTGGCTCAGGGTGTCTGACCCTCCAAGGGAGGAGTTGTAAAGTTTGATGGCCACAGACAGGAATGACTTCCTATGACGCTCTGTGTTGCATCTCGGTGGAATGAGTCTCTGGCTGAATGTACTCCTGTGCCCAGCCAGTACATTATGTAGTGGATGGGAGACATTGTCCAAGATGGCATGCAACTTGGACAGCATCCTCTTTTCAAACACCACCATCAAAGAGTCCAGTTCCATCCCTGCAACATCACTAGCCTTACATTTACATGTGTTAGGAATTTGCTGTGGTGTTTTGGTCAGGGAGTGACATGTAACAAAAACAACATTCAACAATTATAAAAATAAAGAATTACAAAGAATAAAAATGAGGAAATAACAAACAGGACGGGCAAAGGAGAGCCAGTGGATGTTGCTTACTTGAATTTTCAATAGGCCTTTGACAAGATGCCACTTATGAGGCTGCTTAACAAGATAACCCATGGCTTTACAGGAAAGACACCAGCAGGGATAGAATATTGACTGACTGGCAGGAGACAAAAGTGGAAATAAAAGAGGGCCGTTTCTGGATAGCTGCCAGTGACTAGTAGTGTTCTGCAGGGGTTGACGTTGGCACTGCTTCATTTCACATTATATATCAATGATTTGGATGACGAAATTCGCAGCAGGCCAAGCAGCATCTATAGGAAGAGGTGCAGTCGACGTTTCAGGCCGAGACCCTTCGTCAGTCCTGACGAAGGGTCTCGGCCTGAAACGTCGACTGCACCTCTTCCTATAGATGCTGCTTGGCCTGCTGCGTTCACCAGCAACTTTGATGTATGTTGCTTGAATTTCCAGCATCTGCAGAATTCCTGTTGTTTGGATGACGGAATTGATGGATTTGTGTTCAAATTTACGGATGACAGGTGGAGGGGCAGGTAGTGTTGAGAAAGTAGGGTCTGCAAAAGGGCTTAGAGTGGGAGAATGGGCAAGAAGCGACAGATAGAATATAGTGTGTGGGAAGTATATGGTCATGCACTTTGGTAGAAGGAATAAAGGCATAGACTATTTTCTAAATGGGGAGAAAATTCAACAATCAGAGGTGCAAAGGGAGTTGGGAGTCTTCCTGCAGGGTTCCCTAAAGATTAATTTGCAGGTAGAATCGTAGTAAGGAAAGCAAATGCAATGTTAACATTCATTTTGAGAGGACTTGAATATGAAAACAAGGATGTGAAGCTGAGTCTCCTTACGGCATTGGCCAGACCGTACTTGGAATAGTGCGAGTGAATTTAGGTTCCTTATCTAAGAAAGGATATGTTGGAATTGGAGAGGGTCCAGAGGAGGTTCACGAGAATGATCCTGGGAATGAAAAGATTAATGTATAAGGAATGTTTGATGGCTCTTGGCCTGTACTCACTGGAGTTTAGAAGAATGAGGGATGACCTCATTGAAACTTATCAAATAGTGAAAGACCATGATAGAGTGGATGTGGAGAGGATGTAGGAGAGTCTAAGACCAGAAGGCACAACCTCAGAATAGAGGGTCATCCATTTGGAATAGAGATGTGGTGAATCTGTGGAATACATTGCCATGATGGCTGTGGAGGCCAAGTCATTGACTATATATTTAAGGTGCAGGTGGATAGGTTTTTGATAAATCAGGGCATCAAAAGTCACGAGGAGAAGGCAGGGGAATGGGGCTGAGAGGGATAATAAATCAGTCATGATTTATTATGCACTAGACTTGATGGGCTGAATGGCCTAATTCTACTCCTATGTCTTATGGTTATATGGTCCAAAAATAAAGAAAGAAGAATTTCGCAGTACTTGAAGGCTTGACTGCCAGTGGGAAAGCAAGCAAAATTATCGATTCACTGGAGCATATACAAAAACTTCAGCAAACCGTCAGGTTGGCAGAAAAGGTCACAGGCTGCAGTCTACCATCACTGCAGGACCTGTATGTGTCCAGGTCGAAGGAGTGGGCAGGAAATATCATTGTCGGCACCACTGACCCTGCAAACTGCCTTTTCCAAAGTTCCTCTGCAAAGTGCTATAGGGCTATTAAACCAAAATAATATCACACCATCTTAAAAGCTCCTCTGGAAAGTGCTATAGGGCTACTAAAACAAAATAACATCACACCATCTTAAAAGTTTCCTCCCCTGGCAGGTGATCTGTTCAACCATTTTAGTTAGACCCCACCACCACCCTCTCTATCTATTACATCGTTCTCTGCACCACACTGTAAACACTTTAACCTGCTTTTTATAACACTGTTTACATTGTAAATACGTGCTGGCGTTTATGTATATTTGCACATTTATTGCAAATCCGCACTTTAAACTTTATTTTTATATTTCTTTATTTTGTATAATAGTTGAATATTGTTGTTGTTGTTGCACGTTGTGCCAACACACTGCAGCAAACTCCTAATACATACATGTAAAGGTATATGGTGAATAAAGTTGATCCTTGATACTTGATCATGCCAGTGATTAAGATTTTGGAAGAACACTTAATAAGCTGTTAGTAACAAACAATCTGCTGGAAGAACTCAGAGTGTCAGATACTCAGACAGGTAGAGCCTAGAAGGATATGATGGAAATGGAGGCAAATAGGTGTGGTGTAGATTGGTGAAAGGGTCAGGATGACTGCGAAGGCTGAAGGGCCTGATTCTGTACTATGACTTGGAAGTGCAACGTCTGCGGTCTTTTTCCTCGAACTTCATGTACACTGCCTCCAAAATTAATTTAATGGCTTTCACTAGAACTGTAGCCCAGAGCCAGCGCAGCACAGGTGAATCTAGTGATTATCTCTTTGCTGCTTGTGAGAGGTCAAATTGGCTGCCCTGTTCCACAATGTAACAGTGACTAAATTTTAAGATACCCCATTGACTATAATTTTACTTGGGACATCCTAGAAGTTAGTATCCTTCACTAAGGACCCTCACCATCCTGGATTTACTCTCTTATCATTATTATCCTCGAGGGGGAGGTAAGGAGCCTGAAGAATCACACTCAATGATTCAGGAACAGTGTCGACTCCGCCATCAGGTTTCTGAATTGTCCATGTACACTATCTCATTATTCCTTTTTTTCTTTGCACAATTTAATTATTTAGTAATTTATGGTCATTTTATAGTATGTCTTTGCATCATACTGCTGCCACAAAATAGCAGACTTCTCTTCATGTACGTCATTGATCATAAACACAAGAGATTCTGCAGAAAATGGAAACATACAAAGTGCTGGAGGAACTCTGTGGATCAGGCAGCATCTATGGAGAGGAGTAAACATTCTACGTTTTGGGCTGAGGCCCTTCATCAGGACTGAAAAGGAAGAAGCCAGAATAAGAAGGAGTGGGGAGGAGGATGAATGCAGTCTGGCAGGTGATAGGTGAAGCCAGTTGAGGTGGAAAGTGGGTGGATAGAGGAGAGGGGAATGAAGTGAGGAGCTGGGAGGTGATAGTTGGAAAAGGGCTGAAGAAGCAGGAATCTGACAGGGGCAGAGGTGAGGCACCAGAGGGTGGTGATAGGCAGGTGAGGAGAAGAGAAGGGATAAGTAGAGAGCTAGCCTAGGGAATGGAAAAGAAGAGAAGGGGGAGGGGAGAAGAAAATACCGGAAGTTGGAGAAATCAATGTTTACGATTCTAAAAAGGACACAAAGCTGCCCCATGAGGCTCCTGTTTGGCTTACTTAGGAAACCTCCTCCACAGCACTCGCCAACAACCCCCAATTAATGCAGCCGGTTATTGGACCATGTGTCCCCTTATCCTCTGCATTCACACCACACGTGTCTGGGAAGAACTTGGCAGACGATATGCCAAACCAAACAGTGCTGTGCTAGAACTTTGAATCTAAGTAAGTCTGCAAATCAGAATTTGGCTGGTCATAATCCTCTCAAATTACTGTTTTTATTTATTAGGTGAAAGACAAGAAAGTTGAGAGGAAAGTAACTTTAGAAGCCAAGAATGCTTTCCCTCAGTGCAGAGTCCATGTAAGTTTGCTGAGAGAATCTATACAATACTTCTGGGAGCTACCCAAGAAATTGTGTTTCCCCGTCCAAGCACAAAATATTTGTGTCCTTCATCACCTCTCATTATGGCCAACAATCACTGACCAGAAGTGAAAGCCGACCTCCTTGTAAATCCCTGGGTTAACGATCAACTTTAAATGTCTGACAGCAAATGTGTCCCTTGCCGAAACCCAGCGTTGACAAGTTCAGCTTTTCAAGCCTCTGTCTTGAGATTTTATTGCTAGAGTTAGATTCCACCCCACCCCACCATCCAGGAATGCACAGGCCTGCTCTAATGAAGTCATCAGCCGAGCAGGTAAAGCCATGGCACGCCCAACTCAAAGCCTGCAAGGGGTCTCTGGCATGGGGGTGTGGGGGGAGAGGGGAGTGAAGCAGCTGTGGAGAGCAAGTGGTGGGAAGAACAATGGTAATATAGAAAAGTTAGGAACTCTGTAGTTGATATGTTTCGAATATAGAAGACTTAATGGAAACTTTCAAACCAGGAGAACAATTAGGAAGATATTTCTGCACATGGGCTAGGAGACTTCTGAAACATTTGGTGTAATACACACAAAATGCTGCAGGAGCTCAGCAGGTCAGGCAGCATCTATGGAGGGGAGTAAAGAGCTGTCGTTTTGGGCTGAGTCCCTTCATCGGGACCGGAAAGGAAGCTGGGAGAGGCTAGAATAAGAAAGTGGGGATAGGGGAAGGAATACAAGCTGGCAAGTGATAGGTGAAATCAAGTGAGGGGGAAGGTAAGTCGATGGGGAAAATATATTTGAAATAATCTTCTGCAGCCATCACTCGATGGTCCTTATAAACCTGAGATTGGAATTCATTTGTCCAGCACATTGATGGAACCGTAGGGAAAGTGTGCCAAAATCTTTACTTTTTCAGGAGATTAAGGGAGTTCAGTTTGTCACTGAAAACTTTAACAAACTTTTTCAGATGTACTGCTGAATGTGTCCGGACTGCTTCGCTCGGTCTGGTACAGCAATTCAAACGCACAGGAGATAAGTACCTGCAGAGAATAGTGGACCCTGTGCGATACTTCGCGGGTGCATCCCTCCCCATCACCGGTGGTACATACAGGAGGTATTGCCTCAAGAAGGCAACATTTATCATCAAAGATCCCCACTAACTGGGCCACGCTATCTTTCCACAGCAACCCTCAGGCAGGAGGGTATAGAACCCTGAAGTCCCACACCACCAGCTTCAGGAACAGCTACTTCCCTTCAACCATTCAGTGCTTCAACCAACACTGGGGTTTAGCTACACCATGACTTCTCCAAATACAGTAAAGTGGACTTGGCTCTTTTTTGTTCAAATTGTATTTTTTTCTTGTAAAATGTGTATAATTTACTTTTAATTTATGTTTTTCTTGCAAACGCTGCATGTCTGATGTGATGTGCCTGTGATGCTACTGCAAGTAAGCCTTTCATTGCTCCCATGCATACTGTACACTCAGTATCACATGTAGTTATGATAGTACATATATTCACAAAATAATATTAGCACAAGTTCCTAAGTGGCATGGCCTGAAGATTGATGGTGCATGGGATGTTGACCTGGAGCCAGGTTTCTGCAAGAAAAGCCCAAAGAAATTCCTCATCTCACACTCAGTCAGCTTGTCCTGTGCTGGGTCAGCCACAGATGAAAGCAATCCAGCTTGTTTTCAAGAGAGCAAGCACTGATGGGAAAGCTGGTCTGCCGGGGCCAGGCCCTAACCCAGCATTTTCATTGATTCTTGTATTTCTTTGTTCTACTGTAAATGTCTGCAAGAAAGTGAATTCCAAGGTCGTATATGGTGAACTATACATCCTTTAATGATGAATTTACTTTGAACTTTTGTAAGAGCAAGGAAAGGTTAGAAATCAAGTCTGTTTTATGTTTTGAATTGGAGAGAGCCTGTGAAACAGAGGAGGCGGTGAGTCATACAAATGCTGGTGACACTCATTGAGAGATGCTGGAAAAAGTTAATCACAACTAATCCGTGTGGAGGAAACAGAAAATAAAGTAAGTGAGAGAGAAACAATGACAAATGCTGGAAACCTGAAATAAAATGTTGAAAATACTCAGCAGGACAGGATGTGGGGAAAACAGATAATATAAACATACATGATCTTGTAGACATTGGGAATCTGGAGCAACAAACACTAACAGCTGGAGGAACTCAGCAGGTCAGGCAGTACCTAAGGAAAAGCATAAACACTGAGGACTGAAGGATCCGTTCTACATTCTATGTCCTAATCACCTGCTTTATATTTCTTTCCCCGTGGTCGCTGCCACATTCTCTGCCTCCTTTATTAACTCCTTTATTCTTGTAACTTATAACCATGTAACTACATAACAATTACAGCACGGAAACAGGCCATCTCGGCCCTTCTAATCCATGCTGAACTCTTACTCTCACCTAGTCCCACCGACCTGCACTCAGCCCATAACCCTCCATTCCTTTCCTGTCCATATATCTATCCAATTTAACTTTAAACGACAACATCGAACCTGCCTCAACCACTTCTGCTGGAAGCTCGTTCCACACAGCTACCACTCTCTGAGTAAAGAAGTTCCCCCTCATGTTACCCCTAAACTTTTCCCCTTTAACTCTCAACTCATGTCCTCTTGTTTGAATTTCCCCCACTCTCAATGGAAAAAGCCTATGCACGTCAACTCTATCTATCCCTCTCATAATTTTAAATACCTCTATCAAGTCCCCACTCAGCCTTCTGCATTCCAAAGAATAAAGACCCAGCTTGTTCAACCTTTCTCTGTAACTTAGGTGATGAAACCCAGGCAACATTCTAGTAAACTCTAGTGTACTCTCCCTATTTTTTTGACATCTTTCCTATAATTTGATGACCAAAACTGTACACAATACTCCAAATTTGGCCTCACCAATGCCTTGTACAATTTCAACATTACATCCCAACTCCTATACTCAATGCTCTGATTTATAAAGGCCAGCATACCAAAAGCTTTCTTCACCACCCTATCCACATGAGATTCCACCTTCAGGGAACTATGCACCATTATTCCTAGATCCCTCTGTCCTACAGCATTCTTCAATGCCCTACCATTTACCATGTATGTCCTATTTTGATTAGTCCTACCAAAGTGTAGCACCTCACATTTATCAGCATTAAACTGCATCTGCCACCTTTCAGCTCACTCTTTTAACTGGCCTAAATCTCTCTGCAAGCTTTGAAAACCTACTTCATTATCCACAACTCCACCTATCTTAGTATCATCTGCATACTTACTCATCTAATTTACCACCCCATCATCCAGATCATTAATGTATATGACAAATAACATTGGACCCAGTACAGATCCCTGAGGCACACCACTAGTCACCGGCCTCCAATCTGACAAACAGTTTTCCACCACCACTCTCTGGCGTCTCCCATCCAGCCACTGCTGAATTCATTTTACTACTTCAATATTAATACCTAACGATTGAACCTTCCTAGCCAACCTTCCGTGTGGGACCTTGTCAAAGGCCTTACTGAAGTCCATATAGACAACATCAACTACTTTACCCTCGTCAACATTCCTAGTAACCTCTTCAAAAACTTCAATAAGATTTGTCAAACATGACCTTCCACGGACAAATCCATGTTGACTGTTCCTAATCAGACCCTGTCTATCCAGATAATTATATATACCATCTCTAAGAATATTTTCCATCAATTTACCCACCACTGACGTCAAACTCACAGGCCGATAATTGCTAGGTTTACTCTTAGAATGACTTGTTATACTACTTCTAAACTTTGATTTCACCACTCTGCTGTTTCCTGCTAGTCACTGTATTTATCATTGTGTTTATTATTACCATGTACACACTTTACTGTGTGAAATTTCATTACCCCCGCTGTATAGGACAATAACCTCATCTGAATCGGAATGTCTGAATTGGAACAAGTCAGCTGCAAAGAAAAGGAGAAATTAGTTGACTTGTGTTGATTCAGCATGTCAGCCAAAACTTTGATAACATCTATAGATGCACAGTGGAGAGTATCCTGTCTGGCTGCACCACAGCCTGGTATGAAACACCAACGCCCAGGAATGGAAAAGTCTACAGAAAGTGGTAGCTACCACACAGTCCATCTCAGGCAAAGCCCACACTACCAATGACCACATTTACATGGAACACAAGAAAGCAGCATCTGTCATCAAGGATATCCACCATCCAGGCCATATTCTCTTTTTGCTGCTGCCATCAGGCAAGAGGTAAAGGAGCCTTAGGTCCTACACCACCAGGCTCAGGAACACTGATTACCCAACAACCATCAGACTCAACTGTGTGGATAACTTCACTCACCATAATGCCAACTGGACTCTACAACTCACGTTTTCAGCATTATTTATGTACTTTCTCTTATTTGCATGATTTGTCTTTTTTACACATTGGTTGTTTGTAGGTCTTTATTTATGTATAGTTATATATAAAATCCTTCTTAAAAATTTTCCTGTAAGTGCCTGCAAGAAAATGACTCTCAACGCAGCATATGGTGACGTATATGTACTTAGTTAATACCTTGAACTTTGAAAGTGAGCCGGGAAGATAAGGAATGATAGACAGAAACCATTGGGCCCATCATGTGTGTGCTTGCTCTTTGTAGGACTCACAGCTGTTTCACTCCCTGCTTGACTAATCTTCTGGAATTTTTTGAGGATGTAACTATGAAAATGGACAAGGGAGAGCCAGTGGATGTAGTGTACCTGGACTTTCAGAAAGCCTTTGATAAAGTCCCACATAGGAGATTAGTGGGCAAAATTAGGGCACATGGTATTGGGGGCAGAGTACTGACATGGATTGAAAATTGGCTGGCTAACAGAAAACAAAGAGTAGCGATTAATGGGTCCCTTTCAGAATGGCAGGCAGTGACCAGTGGGGTACCGCAGGGTTCAGTGCTGGGACCGCAGCTGTTTACAATATATATTAATGATTTAGACGAAGGAATTAAAAGTAACATTAGCAAATTTGCCGATGACACAAAGCTGGGTGGCAGTGTGAAATGTGAGGAGGATATTATGAGAATGCAGGGTGACTTGGACAGGCTGGGTGAGTGGGCAGATGCATGGAAGATGCAGTTTAATGTGTGAGGTTATCCACTTTGGTGGTAAGAACAGGAAGGCAGGTTATTATCTGAATGGAGTCAAGTTAGGAAAAGGGGAAGCACAATGAGATCTAGGTGTTCTTGTACATCAGTCACTGAAAACAAGCATGCAAGTACAGCAGGCAGTGAAGAAAGCTAATAGCATGCTGGCCTTCATAACAAGGGGAATTGAGTATAAGAGCAAAGAGGTCCTTCTGCAGCTGTACAGGGCCCTGGTGAGACCACACCTGGAGTACTGTGTGCAGTTTTGGTCTCCAAATTTGAGGAAGGACGTTCTTGCTATTGAGGGAGTGCAGCATAGGTTCACAAGGTTAATTCCCGGGATGGCGGGACTGTCATACGTCGAAAGATTGGAGCGACTGGGCTTGTATACATTGGAATTTAGAAGGCTGAGAGGGGATCTTATTGAAACATATAAGATTATTAAGGGATTGGACACGCTGCAGGCAGGAAGCATGTTCCCGCTGATGGGTGAGTTCAGAACCAGAGGCCACAGTTTAAGAATTAAGATTATTAAGGGATTGGACACGCTGCAGGCAGGAAGCATGTTCCCGCTGATGGGTGAGTTCAGAACCAGAGGCCACAGTTTAAGAATTAGGGGTAGGCCATTTAGAACGGAGTTGAGGAAAAAATTTTTCACCCAGAAAGTGGTGGATATATGGAATGCTCTGCCCCAGAAGGCTGTGGAGGCCAAGTCTCTGGATGCTTTCAAGAAAGAGATGGATAGAGCTCTTAAAGATAGCGGAATCAAAGGTTATGGGGATAAGGCAGGAAATGGATACTGATAGTGGATGATCAGCCATGATCACAGTGAATGGTGGTGCTGGCTCGAAGGGCTGAATGGCCTACTCCTGCACCTCTTGTCTATTGTCTATCGTCTATTGTCTATTGCTTTCTTCTTGACTTTCCAGTCCCCTTCCTTGAACCTCCCTGAAATCTTTCAGTCAGTGAACTCCAGATCATAACTCACTGCTTTTAAAAAAGATTCTCATCTCCTGGATCTCTTGACAATTGCCATCAATCTGTGATCCTGCTGCCACTGAAAGCAGCTTCATTTTATTTTAGCGAAACTGTTCTCACTTCTGAATACCTTGATTAAATCCATTTCATACGGGTTCACCTTGATGTTTTGTGAACTATCCCTGGCTGCACACAGTGTGATCCACGTTCTCCCAGCTCTGCGCTGAGGAGAAACAGACCACCCAGCAGACCACCAGAGCTGTGCATGACTCTGGACAGCATTCAGAGGCAAGGTTTGACAATGCTGTCTCTCAAGCAGATGCTGCAACATCTGTCCACCACTTCCTTTCTTTTCTGTTACCGCCCCTGACGATCCTCTGGTGGATCTAAAGGGAGGTTTAGTTTAGCCCGCTATCGAGAAAAGAGAAAGTCAGTTGTACAAGGTGTTATGTGCGTGCCTCTCCCAGCCTGGGCTAGGCATTGAGTGTAGAATGTGGGATGTTATGTTGCAATTTGTTCAAGACATTGGTGAGGCCAATTTGGAATATTGTGCTCAGCTTTGGCCACTAAGCTGGGAAAAACATGGAGGTGATTTACAAGAATGTTGCTGGTACTGAGTTAGAGGGAGAAGTTGAGCAGGTTGGGACATTTTTTCTTGGAGCATAAGAGAATGAGGAATGATCTTATAGAAGTGTACAAAAAAATGAGGGACAAAGATAGGGTGAATCACACAGTCTTTTCCCCAGGGCTGAGGAATCAAAAACGAGATGGCACAGACTTAAGATGAGAGGACCCACCACGATGAAAACATCTGCCCAAAAAGAACAGACCCTCTGCACGTAGGAGGCCCAATCGATTCACCAAGCATTCAGCTGGCCGCATGCAAACTTGCCATTCTTCCAATCAATTCAATACAGTTCAGTTTTCCTGTTCCTGTATTCTGTGCTTTGGTCTCTAAAGGCAATATGTTCCAAATGTCTGGAAAATCAATCCAGGCCCAAGAATGTCTCAGCTCATTATTTAGCCCTTTTGCAATTGTCCCCTATGACAATATACTTCATAGCAACATCTCTATCTGTTAGTGTGTGCCTGATGTCTCTCCCAGCTAACCAGACACCAACCTACATTATCAGATAGATGAGGAAGGGTTTCATTCTCTCGCTCATAAATTGCCCCCGTACACATGGACCCCAACAACTGGACAGGGAGGGAAGGACAGAGGATGGTACTGATTCCTTCTAGCACCAAAGTGGACCTTTCCTTATGAGGCAGCACAGTACAGAATAGCTCGTAGAGCTTAAAAATAAACAGGAAATTGTACTGTCATTTGGCATTTGAGAGCCTTCAATGAAGCCTTCCTCTCAGTTCTAGGGCCCATATGAGCTTTTCGTTCTGTAGCTTACCATAGCACACTATCCCCACAAGATGATTCCAGGACCTCAGACCACCGCATATTCCCACTCCCTCCCTTACAACACAAGTCAGGAACAGGTCAGAAGACTGGAGCTCGCATCCTGTTCCATCTTCCTCCATTACCCAGGGAGAGGCTTCAGCTGTGTTTGTGCACCTGCAATAAAATGTCTGTCATTTCTCCTCCAGCCTGGTGGTAAATCGGCTGTGGATCTTCCAGCGTGGAGGTGGCTGGCTTCCTGTCAAAATGACAGATTAAGAGAGAATCATTACCTCACGCTAAACACAAAATGCACTCAGAGTCCACTTTATTCTGTACAGGAGGTACCTAATAAAGTGGCCACGGAGTATATTTCTGTATGCTTGTGGTCTGCTGCTGTAGCCCATCCACTTCAAGGTCTGACGTGTTGTGCATTCAATGATGCTCTTCTGCATACCACTGTTGTAACACATGGTTATTTGAGTTACTGTCATCTTCCTGTCAGCTTGAACCAGTTTGACCATTCTCCTTTGATCTCTTTTGTTAACAAGGTGTTTTCACCAACAGAACTGCTGCTCACTGGATATTTTAATGTTCTTTGCACTATTCTCTGTAAACTCTAGAGACTGTTGTGCATGAAAATCCCAGGAGATACTCTTACCATCCCATCAGGAACCAACAATCATTCTACGGCCAAGTTACTTAGATCACATTTCTTCCCCATTCTGATGTTTGGAGAACATCAACTGAACCTCTTGACCATGTGTCCGTGCTTTTATGCAATGAGTTGTTGCAACATGATTAGCTGATTAGATATTTGTATTAACAAGAAGGTGTACAGATGTACCTAATAAAGTGGCTACTGAGTGTATCTTATTGTTTTATCATCCTGGTTCTTAAAGTCAATGGCCATTCTGATCATTCACGGAAGGCAGACGTACTTGCCTCGACTCCAGGCACCAGCAAACCAGGTTTAGTCAAAGGAAAAGATTTGATATTACCCCCGGCTCTGCCAAATGTTACAACAGCAGAAAACTTTTTGGTCACCTGACAGGTTCCTGAAAATGGCCACTGGGCTAGAGCCTTCTGGGAAAGCATCATGCCTACCTCCCAGTGGGAAAATGTGATCATTACAATCTAGAGAGACCAACTGGCCATATCTAAGACCAGAATTAGGCCACTTGGCTCATTGAATCTGCTCCATCATTCGATCATGGCTGATTTGTTATTCCCGTCAACCCCATTTCCCTGCCTTCTCCCTGTAAGACACACTTACTAATCAAGAACCTATCAACTTCCATTTTAAATATACCCAATGACTTGGCCTCCACAGTCATCTGTGGCAATGAGTTTCACAGATTCACCACCCTCTGGCTAAGGAGATTCCTCCTCATCTCTGTTCCAAAAGGTTTATCGTTGTGTTCTGAGGCTGTGCTCTCTGGTCCTGTATCCTCTCAGTATAGGAAACATCTTCTCCGTGTCTATTATATGTGGACCTTTCAATATTCAGCAGGTTTCAATGTGATCCTCTCTCATTCTTCTAAACTCCGGTAACCACAGGCCATCAAACTCTTCCTATATATTAACCCTTTCATCCCAGGATAACTGTTGTGAACTTCCTCTGGACCCCCTCCAGTGTCATCACATTCTTTCTTACATAATAGGCTCAGAACTGCTCACAATACTCTGTAGGGTCTGACCAATGCCTAAAAAGCCTCAGCATTATATCCTTACTTTTATATTCTAGTCCTCTTGAACTGAGTGCTAACATTGAATTTGCTTTCCTTACCTTGAACTCAACCTGCAAGTTAACTTTAGGGAGTCCTGCCGCTATGTTCAGACATGTTGTGTTTGAGCGATGAACGCTTGACTTTGAGTTCCAATCATTGAGTAATCCGTTAGTTGTGACCGGCTCCTAGTCAACTTCAACACTCACAGCCAATCCAGTGACGTGCTGGTGTTGGGAAACTTAGCAGCAGGAGGAGTTCATTCGGTCCCTCGAGCCTGGTTCACACTTCGATAATCGTATTTATGCATTTTCCCTATCTCCCTTGGACCACAGATTCATAATAAAGCAATCTCAGGTAATGGATTAACATCCATTACATTGAGTTCAGTTTCTAAAATTTTCTGCTTTCAAAGTAAGGCTATATAATTTGCACCTTGCCTCCAGATACTAAACCTCGAGGCTTCAACAGCAGGAAAGTTTATGTCTGCTACTGCATGACACCGATTGCTTCACAGCCTGAGAGAGTGGCCACGCTGTTGCCTGGGCTTTCGGCCAATACAAGGTACAAGCTCCAGGATTTCCCTGGATGATTGCCAATATTGATGGAGTCTCCAGGAATTGTCAAAATCAATGTCAAGTTTATTGTCACATGCTCAAGTATACTGTATGTGTGCACAGGTGCAGTGAAAAACTTCACAGGCACATAGCAGCAGATAAGCAACATTCACAATAAAATCATCAAATATACATATTTTTACAAGGAAGAACACAGTTAGAAGGAAAAAAATTGAAATCCATTTCAGATAAAGTGTCCAAAGAGGTTATAGCATTGAGGATGAATGAAGTGCTCAGAGTTGAAGATGAAGAACATTACTGAGTGTAAGCTGAGGAAGAAAAAATTTAGAGTATGTAAAAAAATAGTGTGGCTTTCATTTTATTCAAAAACGTTTACATCTTTCCTTGTAAGGAAATTCACCTGTTCCAAGGGGCAGATATCTTTGCATTTGAGATGGTATCGGTCTATTTGTGTTACACGTACCAAGATATAGTGAAAAACATATATTTGTGTGGCATTCAGGCAGATCAGGCTGCTGATAAGAACATCTAGGTAGTACGAAGAAAACAGAATGCGTAATATTGTGAGCAACATAGACCAAATACTGAAGGAGCTCAGTAAGTCAGGCAGCATCTATGTGTGTGTATGGCCTCTGTCGGTCGTGGTCGACCATGGGTACTGCTCCTCTGGTAGTCACTGAGAGTGGCCTCTCCAGGGTGCAAGCCAGGGCAGAGTTGTTATGTAGATCCATCTGTTGCCCATGCAGTGGGACCCCCCTCTCCATGCTGATGACAGGTCAAAAGGAATGACAGAAGTCGATACAGTTTGGTGCCAGCAGCATTGCAGGAGTTGCCGTGCCAGTGCTGGGTACAGCATCAGCCGCCCTCGGGACTCCGACTCTGGATTTTTCCTCGGGATTTACTCCCAAAGCCTTTCCCGTGAGCGGGTATAGCTGCAAGGCAGCGGAGGTTTGAAATCGGAGTTTTTCCTCTCCTAGATGAGCTGGCACCCATGGTTAACAAGCCCCATCTGCCCAGAGCAACTGGTTTTAAGGCGCCAGTGGCCCGCCTTCGCCCCTTCTCCTGTCAGTGAGAACAACTCCGCCGGGCATAAGAACTATGCCACACGTGAAGGCCAGGAGTTGGACTTGGTTGTCAGAGGCTGTTTGAGACGCACGCCAAGAAGAGCATTTGTTTAGCAGTGGGAGCTCGTCCCCACTACCACCCTTCAGCTATGACTACCTTTGGCAACATCTAAGGAGGGGAATAAATAATTGATATTTCAGGTGAGACCCTTCATCTGCACTGGATTAGTAAAGACAAAGTCAAAGTAAATTTATTATCGAAGTACGCATATGTCACCATTTTCAATACTACCTCGAGGTTAATTTCTTGCAGGCATTTACACAAAAATAAAGAAACACAATAGAATTTATGAAAAAACTACACATAAACAAAGTCTGACAACAAACCAATGTGCAGAACAAGACAAAACAAGCAAATTAAAAAAAAAAATAATACTGAGACCATGTTTTATAGAATTCTTGAGAGTGATCCTGAAAGTTGTGGAACCAGTTCAGAGTTGAGGTGAGTGAAGTTACGGAGGAGAGTCTCAGTCTGAGAATGCCACCCTTTATATTTTCTCATTTGCCTGCTCTGAACAGATGCCCCCCTCCCATCACCACTATTTCCCGCTTTCCTGTTTGGTAACTCCCCAACACCCTGCCAGTGACCCATTGCCCTCTCCAGGCTCTAGATTAGGGCCCCAGTTTTGACATGTCCCTATTAGACCATGATTTTCAGACACTAAACCAGTAAAACCTAGATCCCGGTCTCCAAGAATCTCCTTAGCCTCAACTTAGACTTCTGGAATTTGAGCCCACGGCACCACAGATGCCCAGGTCTCACACCCACCCCATTTCTAGACTCTGACTAACCGCCTGACTGCTGACTCTTGAGAATTCCCTTTTCCATGTTCCAATTGCTTCCTATCTCCATGGTCTCCCCAGCTAAACCAACCGCCTAAGAGCATGGAGTTCTCAACTGTTTATCCCACACGACCCCTTTCAATAGTGGTCACACCCACATTCACATCACTCACAGTCAGTCATGACCTTGCTATTCCTCTTTTGCACTTTTTGATTCAGATTTACGCACACAAAATGCTGGAATAACTCAGCAAGTCAGGCAGCATCTATGGAGAGGAATAAACAAACAGAAATAAAAATTTCACCCTGATTATGATTTTGATCCTTAGCTCTGGAATCGGTTGTCTAAACAAATAGCCCCTGTTTGTTAAAACCTTCCTCTTTGGCCAAGCTTATTTCATCCGCTCCCTCTATTCCCTCTTTCTCTGGAGTAATGCTCTGCTTGTGTGCCACCTCTTGAACCAACTTGGGAAATTTGGGGAAGTTCTGAGAAAATAAGAAAAAGAAAACAAACATTAGTTTGTACTCTTATTGTAACTGTCCACCTCATTCTGCACTGTAAAGTTAGTTCCCCCTGTAATTTTTCACCCCAGGTTGCCAGTACTCTGCCCACAAACATTTGCTGAGTGTCTAGGTCACAAGGATTGGAAAATAAGCTCAGGTTAAGTGTGGTTGTTATTTGCAGAGAATTTGTTCAAAGCTTCCAAAATTTATTGAGCCTTTTGATGTATTTTCATAATATGAATGTAGCGCTAAATTTGTTTTTACACCTCATTTCTTCTGAGAAATTTAAAATAAATTCCTTTATTAGCCTAGCCAGCGATCTCCAAGATTTTTCTATGTTGGCTTTAAAGATCACATAGCAAACTTAATCCCAGAATAACACAAGTATTGCTGGAAAAACTCAGGAGGTCAGATAGCATCTGTAGAGAGAGAGAGAGACAGGGTCAACAATTCAGTTTGAAACCTTGCACTATTAAAACAAAATAATAGTTAATAGTAGGGCTATTAAAACAAAAAAACTTAACACCATCTTAAAAGTTTCTTCCCTCAGGTAGTTGATCTGATCAACCATTCTAGCTAGCGCCTCCCCCCCTCACCCCACATAAAGGTTGTTCCTTTATATTTTGCCGTTCGCCTATGCACTATTGGCAGTTTTTTTATGGATAATTAACTGACCAAGCAACACACTTTTGGAGATGCAAGAGACTGCAGATACCGCAGTTTTGAACAACAATCTGCTGGAAGGAACCGGGCGGGTCGAGCAGCACCTGTGAAGGCAAAGTGATGGTCGACATTTCTGGAAAAGACCGTGTATTATGATTATGCAAAATGATACAGGCCTCACTCTGAAACATCAACCATCTCTCTGCCTCCACAGATGCTGCCTGACCAAATGAGTTCTTGAGTTTGTTTATTAATCTGAATGGTTTTGGGATGTGGATAAAATAGGGGCATTGATTCCGGATGGCCAGAGCTCCGAGTCTGCAGTCCTCTGCAAGTCGAAGGCCAAAATGTCTATGAATCCGCAAGTCTGCCGGAGGCTGGATGCCAAAGAAGATGGCCTGTCCTGAGATTACAGAACTATGTGTGTCCATGGGTGGGTGGATGGGTGAGAGTGAGGAACAGGGCCTGCTTTGCTGTTGTTGCTTTGTGGCCTGATATGTCCTGTGTTGTTCTGCCCAGCATGGTGCACATGCTATGTTGGTGTGAGAATGTGTGGTGATGTTTGCGGGCTGCTCCCAGCATACCCTTTGCTGTATTCGCTGTGAATGGAAATGAGAGATTTCACTGTATGTTTCGATGTACATGTGATAAATAAATCGGAATCTGAATATCAGGGGAAACCCACATGGCCACAGGGAGAAACGGGGAACTTCATACAGAACTGTTGGAGGTCGGGATTGAAAAAGGGTCTCCAGAGCTATATGGGAGCAGACCCTTCAGCTGCACCACCGAGCTACCCTGGCCTTGAGGATCACAGGTAGTTCGGGTTGCAAAGAGAGCTTTTGGCACATTGACCTCATAAATCAGGGCATTGAGTGCAGGAGTCAGAATGTTATGTTGAAGTTGTATGAGTCAATTGTGGAGTATTGTGTGCAGTTCTAGTCACCTAACTACAGGAATGACATCAATAAGATTGAAAGACCGAAGAGTAAATTTACAAGCATGTTGCTGGGACTTGAGGACCTGAGTTACAGGGAAAGTTTGAATAAGATATCATCTTTGGCTGTGTTCCCAGAGACCCGAGTTCCTTGGGCACAGAGCTCGGAAAAAGCGATGCAATGGACTTTTAATATCGTAAACCAGCTAGTTGTTTGTTATGTCTTCCCTCACTGTGAAATGGAGACATCTCTTTAGAAACATAGAAAACCTACAGCACAATACAGGCTCTTTGGCCCACAAAGCTGTGCCGAACATGTCCTTACCTGAGAAATTACCTAGGGTTTCCCATAGCCCTCTATTTTTCTGAGCTCTATGTACCTGTCCAGGAGTCTCTTAAAAGACCCTATCGTTCCCGCCTCCACCACTGTCGCTGGCAGCCCATTCCACGCACTCACCGCTCTCTGTGTATAAAAAACTTACCCCTGACATCTCCTCTGTACCTACTTCCAAGCACATGAAAACTGTGTCCTCTTTGCTACCCATTTCAGCCCTGGGAAAAAGCCTCTGACTATCCACATGATCAATGCCTCTCATCATCTTATACACCTCTATCAGGTCACCTCTAATCCTCCGCCACTCCAAGGAAAAAAGGCCGAGTTCACCCAACCTATTCTCAGAAGGCATGCTCCCCAATCCAGGCAACATCCTTATAAATCTCCTCTACACGCTTTCTATCGTTTCCACATCCTTCCTACTGTGACCAGAACTGAGCACAGTACTCCAAGTGGAGTCTGCCTAGGGTCCTATTTAGCTGCAACATTACCTTTCAGCTCCTAACCTCAATCCCATAATTGATGAAGGCCAATACACCGTATGCTTTCTTAACCACAGAGTCAACCTACTTTTCCTATGGACTCAGACCCCAAGATCCCTCTGATCCTCCACACTGCCAAGCGTCTTACCATTAATGCTATATTCTGTCGTCATATTTGACCTACCAAAATGAACCACCTCACACTTATCTGGGTTGAACTCCATCTGCCACTTCTCAGCCCAGTTTTGCATCCTATCAATGTCCTGCTGTAACCTCTGACAGCCCTCCACACTATCCACAACACCTCCCACCTTTGTGTCATCAGCAAATTTACTAACCAATCCCTCCACTTCTTCATCCAGGTCGTTTATAAAAATCACACAGAGCAGGGATCCCAGTACAGATCCCTGAGGCACACCACTGGTGATGACCTCCATGCAGAATATGACCCATCTACAACCACTCTTTGCCTTCTGTGGGCAAGCCAGTTCTGGATCCACAAAGCAATGTCCCCTTACTTTCTTACTTTCTCAATAAGCCTTGCATGGAGTACCTTATCAAATGCCTTGCTGAAATCCATATACACTACATCCACGACTCTACCTTCATCAATGTGTTTAGTCACATCCTCAAACAATTCAATCAGGCTCATAAGGCACAACCTGCCTATCATAAAGCCATGCTGACTATTCCTAATCATATTATGCCTCTCCAAATGTTCATAAGTCCAGCCTCTCAGGATCTTCTCCATCAACTTATCAACCACTGAAGTAAGGCTCACTGGTCTATAATTTCCTGGACTATCCCTACTCCCTGTCTTGAATAAGGGAACAAAATCCACAACCCTCCAATCCTCCGGAACCTCTCCCGTCCCCATTGGTGATGCAAAGATCATCGCCAGAGGCTCAGCAATCTCCTCCCTCACCTCCCACAGTAGCCTGGGGTACATCTCGTCTGGTCCCGGTGACTTATCCAACTTGATGCTTTCCAAAAGCTGCAGCACATCCTCTTTCTTAATATCTGCATGCTCAAGCTTTTTAGTTCGCTGCAAGTCTTTCCTACAATTGCCAAGATCTTTTTCCGTAGTGAATACTGAAGCAAAGTATTCATTAAGTACCTCTGCTATCTCCTCTGATTCCAGACACACTTTCCCACTGTCACACTTGATTGGTCCTATTCTCTGACGTCTTATCCTCTTGCTCTTCACATACTTGTAGAATGCCTTGGGGTTTTCCTTTATCCTGTCCACCAAGGCCTTCTCATGGCCCCTAATTTCTTTCTTAAACTCCTTCCTGCTACCCTTATAATCTTCTAGATCTCTATCATTACCTAGTTTTTTGAACCTTTCATAAGCTCTTCTTGACTAGATTTACAACAGCCTTTGCACACCATGGTTCCTGTACCCTAACATCCTTTCCCTGTCTCATTGGAATGTACCTATGCAGAACTCCACACAAATATCCCCTGAACATTTACCACATTTCTTCTGTACATTTCCCTGAGAACCTCTGTTCCCAATATATGCTTCCAAGTTCCAGCCTGATAGCCTCATATTTCCCTTTACTCCAATTAAACGCTTTCCTAACTTGTCTGTTCCTATCCCTCTCCAATGCTACGGTAAAGGAGATAGAATTATGATCACTATCTCCAAACTGCTCTCTCACTGAGAGATCTGACACCTGACCAGGTTCATTTCCCAATACCAGATCAAGTACAGCCTCTCCTCTTGTAGGCTTATCTACATATTGTGTCAAGAAACCTTCTTGAACACACCTAACAAACTCCACCCCATCTAAATCCCTCGCTCTATGGAGAGAGAGAGCCTGTGGTATGTCGAATGCCGGGTGAACAATGTAGTCTTTGGAGTACTGCAAGCCTGTGTCTTCATTGTTACTTTGCTCACGCTTGAGTGCTCGGTGGGAGTGCCAATGCCTCTTTTTGCCGGTGGGGAGGGGAATTGTTGCTTGCTGCCGCTTATGCACGGGAGGGAGGAGCTGGGGGGGACTTTGGGGTTCTAACATTTAACTGTCATTCACTGTTTGTGACACTCCTCTGTTTTTGTGGATGGTTGTGAAGAAAAAGCATTTCAGGATGTATATTGTATACATTTCTCTGACATTAAGTGTACTTTTGAAACCTTTGAGGATATTCAACTGGACTGCAAGAGTATGAGGAGAGATTTCATAGAGGTATACAAAATTATGAGGAGTACAATAGGATGAATGCATGCTTGTTTTTACCTCTCAGATTGAATGAGACTAGAATTAGAGGTCATAGGTTTAGGGTGAAGAGTGAAATATTTAAGGGAAATATGAGGGGGAACTTCTTCACTCAGATGGTGGTTGAATGTGGAACAAACTTGGTAGAAGTGAGTTCAATTGTAAAACGTAAGCCAAGTTTGGATCGGTACATGGACGGGAAGGGTATGGAGGGATAAGGTCTGGGTGCAGGTCGATGGGACTAGGCAGAAGTCCAGCTTGGCATGGACTGGATGGGCCAAAGGGCCAGTTTCTGTGCTGTTGTGCACTCTGTCTCAGCCCACAGTCTTACTGAACGCAGGAGGAGGCTCAAGGAGCCAGAGGTCAACTTTGCTGTTGCCATCTAAAAGTGTCCTGAGTTGCCTTTGCAGACAAAGTACTTCTGATGTGAATTTTCTTCACTCACACACACAGGAAGTACAGCATGGCGCGGTCCTGCAATTGAGCATCCCTGGTGACCAAAAAGCTGGTGGATCTGCTGGCCCTACCCCTCGTTTTGCAAATCCCTCCAACACTCACTGTTTGCTCTCTTTCCAGAGATGACCACAATGTGCACCCCATCCCCCGCATGGCACAATGTGAGGGGACGGCACCTTTAAGAGGAGAATAAACAGGCAAGCATGTGGCTTGTGTTAGGGATACAGACAGGAGATCTCAATAAGCCTTCAGAGTCATGAGACCCAGGTTACACACCAGCTAAACATGCTAACTTCAGCCCTAACCTCAGCTGTAATAATATTATCACATGTCAGTCTTCTCTGCACACAGCCCAATAAAATTAAGAGATTCTGCAATTGGTCTTTTTTTTTTCACCAGAGGGTAACTACCAGTTGACACAAAACATATTTTTGGTTTTAAACATCTTACTGGGGACATGTGGGTAATTTCAAATTATTTAAAAAGTACTTTATTTATTCTAAAAAGATGTGTAAACAGTTCTTTCAGGAGCATTTAACAAGTGGTTAGCAGTGTTTGGCAATGAGGCTTTTCATCACTATTAACACATCTAAGAAGTTAAGTTCATATTGACTTTCTTTATAATCTTTTTCCATTTGTTATGCCTTTGTCACTCTGGAGGACTAACTCCTCCTGCCTGTGGACAGCTCCCAGATAAGGGAGTAATGTTGTTTGAGGGCTATTTAACTGTGACTGTATTTTGTCCTGCTCCTGTTGGTGGTTTCCATGAATGGCCAGCAAGGGAAGATCAGAATTAAGGAATTCTGGCTTGCTTTGCTACTTAATAGTTTGGAAAAACTGGGACCTGTTGTGTAACATTGGCTGTCAGTCAGAAAGAGCTGAACTCTAATACTAAATATCCAGAGGATCCGAGCATTTATCACTTCTAACATAATGATGGCTGCAGAGTTAGAGCGTAGAGCAGGTCACATCAGGACAGATGATAAAATGCTTAGTGACAGAGAGCTGGTTTCAAGTAACTTCTTATCGGAAGAGAGAAGGGCAGATATAGAGAGGATTGGAATCTTGGTGGACCCACAATATGAGTGAACAGAATCAAAGAAACACGGGAAGTTTGGCTCAGAGAGTCACAGGGACTTAGACCAGTACAGAAACAGACCCTTCAGAACACGATATCTGTGCTGTACACGATGCTGAATTACACCAAATCTCTTCTGCCTGTACATCTTCCTTCATTCCCTGTGTCCATCGAATAGCCTTTTAAATACCAAGGCGTAAAGATGAGTTTTATTTGTCACGTGCATTAAACATACAGTGATACACAGAGTATAGTGAAGTGAACAAACAATACAGCCTGGGGATGTGCTGGGGGCAGCTTGCCAGTGTCACTATGCTTCTGGCACCAACAAAATGTGCTCACAAGTTGCTAACCCTGGCTGCTATGTCTTGTAATTCCAAAACACAAAAACTAATTGAAAGGAAAAACACGGAGCCAGGAGGTAACTTGTGTACCTTCGTTTTTACTCAATGCGACAGGCATGCATATATTATGTGGAGCCGTGATGACGCATGTCACCCGTGTATTTTATTGCAGTTTATATATTCTATATAATACAACTACTATATAGACATCCACAGCATAGTAAATTCAGGCCAAAAGATTTAATTGCTGTGGAAGCTTTCTTACTCTTGTGGTATAACATATAATTTCTTTCCTGACCGGGTGGGGGCGGGAGTGATCACTCTGCTTGGCTGTGAGAAATTCTCTGGGGCGTCCTCCTTGGTGGTTGTCGGAGTTGACTCTGAGACTTGGGGAAGTGGTTCTGATAGTTCTGGATACCTGTCTTCTGGATGTGCTGGCATCCCGAACAGTGCATGGCAAACTGCTTAATCTATCCCAGGCCACCAGACGAAACTTCCAGCCAATGGTATTGTTTTGACTACGTCTAGCTTCTCCAACAATTTAGCTCTCAACTTGGATGGCTCAACAACTTTCGATCCCTACATAAGGCAACTTCTACCATGGCAAGCCTATCCTGGAGTTGGTAAAAATGGTAGAACTGGAATTCTTGCTGCACATTCCAGCCATTTTGGGTGGCCACGCAGAGCTCATATAGTGTGGGATCTTTTCTAGTTTCCTTTTGGATCATCTCTGCTGTAATAGGGAGACTTGACTTACATTGGTGAGAATAGGCTCCAGAGGAGTGACCTCTTTTGCAAAGGTTTCAGTTATTTCCTTTTCCAAGGGTAAATGGGACAGACAGTCCATCAGCGTTTCCATGACTAGCCTTCCTCTTGAATTTGATTCTGTAATGGTGTCCTTCAAGAACCAGAGCCCATCTCTGCACTCGTGGCACTGCTGTTAGTGGAATGCTCTTCCGTGGATTGAAAATGGACACCAGTGGTTGATGATCAATAATGAGGGTAAACTCTCTCCCATGCAAATACTGGTTGAAATGCTTTACACCCCAATCCAAACCCAAGGCCTCTCTGTCAATATGTGCATATATTTTCTCTGCAGCAGTAAGGGAATGTGATGCAAGAACTATAGGGCGTTCACTTCAATCACTCATAACATTTGACATGACTGCACCTGCAGCATAAGGCGAGGCACCAGCGGCAAGCTGTGTTGGACGATGTGGATGAGAACGTGTGAGTATAGTGTCTCACGTCACCATTTCTTTTACCATTTTGAAAGCCTCCTCACACTGCTTTTCCCATTGCCATTTCTTCCTGATCTGTAGTAGTGGGTTCAATGGGCACAGTAGCCAGGGTTTGGCAGGAACTTGTTACAGTAATTGACAATTCCTAGAAAGGCCAACAACTGTGGCACATCCTTTGGCCTTAGGGCATCCACCACTGCTTGAATTTTCTCAGCACACTAGTGTAAGCCTTGGTGTGACCACAATAAGTGATGCTTGGTTTAAAGAATTCACACCTGTTGCATTGTGCACTGAGCCCATGATGTAATCTTTTTAACACAGTCTTGAGATTTTGGAGATATTCCTTACCGGTAACAATGATGCCATCCTGGTAACACTGAGTGCCTGGGCAGCTTTGCAGCACCTGGTCCATGGCTTTCTACCAAAATGCAGGTGCAGATGCTGCTCCAGAAATAAGCCTATTATAGCGATAAAGCCCTTTGTGAGTGTTTATGGCGAGAAATACTTTGGACACTTCTTCCACCTCCATCAGTAGGTAGGCCTCAGCTAAGTCCATTTAGTTGAAGTCTTTTCCTCCAGAAATTTTTGCAAAGATATCCTTTATCCTAGGCAGAGGGTATTGATATACTTTTGCATTGGGTTAATGGTGACCTTAAAATCACCACAGATCCTAACAGACCCATTCTTCTTGGCTACTGGGACCACTGGTGTTGCCCATAGGCTCCACTCAACCTTGGAAAGAGTTTCTTCTAGATTACTGGCTACTTATCACAGATGGCATAAGGAACCAGACACGGTTTGTAAAACTTGGGTGTGGCATTTTCATTTAACATTGATATGTTTTGAGATTTCCAATGGCATCCTTAAATATTGCTGTGGCATCAGCCAGTACCTTTCTTTATTTGCTTTCAGTTGACTCTATGGCAAGGAGCGTGGCATGCAGATAGTGGATGGATCTTCAATCAGATTGTAGTTGCCTCAGCTAATCACGTCCCTGCAAAGGTGGCACTGTTGTTTTTACTGCATACACAACTAATGAGGCATGTTGGTTGTTGTATTTTACTGTTACAAATATCATTCCCACAGGAGTTATCTTTTCTCCAGTATAAGTTTGTAAATGGATATTGCAGGCTTCAGTTCAGTATTTTTGAAATGCCATTCAAACTTATTTTGTGGAATGACCGAAACAGCCAAACCAGTGTCCAATTCCATTTCAATTAATTTCCCATTCACTTCTGGTGGAAGCCATATTGCTTGTCTATTGTTAGTTTTCACATTGTAAACCTCAAGACTACCTAGTCCTGTGTCACTCTTATCATTATGAAATTTTTCATCAACAGCATGTAGATTAGTGCTCTTTTTGAAACTGCAACCTGGTTTTTTATCTTTTTCTCATCCCTGTGCTGCAGGAATTGAACCCGTCACCAGCACTGTGAAGCGTAATGCTAACTGTTACACTACCATGCCGCCCTATTATATCAGCCCTGGCCGCCAATTCCAAGCATCTACCACCCTCTATGTAAAAAAACTTGTCCTGCACATCTCCTTTAAAATTTCTGCCCCTGCAGCTTAGATGATTGTCCTCTAGTACTTGATGAATTCTGAAGTTTTAAGGGTCAGAGGAGCAGGTGAGGATGAGAGGTGTCTTTCTCCTTGCCAGTGAGAAGGAAAGACATCAGGAGCTGTCAGCCATTAATTCACTCTGACCAGCTGGATCTCTCTCTCTCTCTCTCTATACACGCCTGTGCTGTGGACACATTCCATCCACTGAGACCCACACATGAATCATCAGGACTCTCAACTTTGCCAAAGCAAAAATAAACCTTGCTTATTTTTTTTTCAGTGGAAAAATATTTTGTTTCCAATTCCAAACTCTCAGATGGGAAAGGAGTCTTAAAAAATGCAGCTATGCAACTTGCTCTCAGTGAAGGTCACATTAGGCAGAGTGAATCAATTGTCTTGTTTAAATTGGCCGGGAGAGTTGTTTAATTCCCCTCACATGACATACCTTGTGGCCCATATTTCACATACCTCCATATCCTCCCTGCATTGACAGGACCAGCTCTGAACTCCTCAAGATGATATGAAGTTAAAACAAACATTGTAAAGATTGAACACAGGAGATTCTACAGATGCTGGCAACCCAGAGCAACACACACAAAATGCTAGAACTCAGTAGTCAGGCAGCATCTATGGACAGGAATAAACAGTCAAACTTTCATGCAGAGACTATTCCAGGATCTGCTATCACCAGTTCCAAATTTAACTGGACTGTTGGCCTCTGACTTGGCTATGCCAGTTCCAACGAGAGATCTCACCTTGATGGAAGATTCTGTTTGAAAAATCATACTCTCTTCTTCAGCAACACATCCTCTTTCTTAACCTCAGAGTCCTCCAGCACATTAACCTGTTCTATGCTAACCTCATATTCACTGGTGCTTTCTCATATCCCCTTCTAGCTCTCCTAAGTTCCTTCTTAAGCTCCTTCCTGGTTACTTTATCATTCTTGAGAGCCCTGCATGAGTTTTGCATCCTGAGCTTTAAATATGCTTCTTTCTTCCTCTTGACCGTCAAGCCAAACCCATCCAGAGCCCCATGCAAGTGTTTCAGCCTCCACGTTTCAGGCCACCCTTCCACATCCTCATTCAAGTCTACTTATGTGCTTCTCAGTGTCTTTGTTGTTATTGGGGGGGGGGGGAGCGCTAAAGAATACTCTGAAAAGAGTCATTGTTCCCTTCCTGTTTCTTGCAGACGATCCCTCTACAGTGTCCTCCCCTTCTGCAGCTATGTTATTATCTCTGATTAGCAATGCCACTCCCCAATTCTCCCCGACCATTTACCGTCCCCCCATTCCTTTTGAAAGATCTAATTGGAACATCAAGCAGCCAAGTCTTTGATACTTTGCGACAGCCTCTAATGGCCAGAATGCCTTAGTTCCATGCACTAATCCATGCTCTAAGTTCATCACCCTCGTTCCTGATATTTCTTGTGCTGAAGTAAAAAACTCATTTTAACTCATCCAACTGACTGCATTTATGTCCTATTCACTGCCTATCCTTCCTGTCACACTGGCTCACACTGCCCTATCACACTGGCTCCCATCCCTGTTTCAACCTAATTTAAACCCATGCCAACAGCTCTAGCAAACCTGCCTGCTGGGACATCCATCTCTCTCGAGTTCTGGTGTAACCCTTCTCTCCTGTATAGGGTCCTACTTTCCACAGAAGATGTCCCAATGAACAACAAATCTGAATCCTACCCCCTGTACCAACTCATCAGCCATCCATTCGTTTACCATATCATCCCATTTTTACTCTCACTGACGCACAGCACTGGCAGCAATCCAGAGATTACTGCCCGTGGGGGTAGAAATCACCCCCCCTCCACCAATGAACCAGCACCTGAAGTGCCTTGACTCAAGGTCCACAGACTGAACAAAGAGAAGTAGGATTATCATTGGTTAGTATGGTCCATCTTTGGTTAGTAAGAACCTAATGGGCAGAATGATCTCTGAGTACAATGTCAGTTACTGAATGTCTCTGGAGGGAGTTCAGAAGTGAGACTGTTGCTACAGTAGGCACTAGACCAATTAATCCCAGTCACTGAGAGCTGGGAATGGCTGGTACCTACCTGGAAAAGAGTCACCGTTACGTTATGATGTTATTTCATAGTGTAATTTTACCACTATTGTTGGTAAATTCTCAGGTGGCAATGAGGAGATGTACAAGAGTGAGATAGATTGTCTGGCTGAGTGGTGTTACAACAGCATCCTTGCACCAACAGGCCTCAGCTTCTGGATTTCTGATTTGAACCATGGGCCTAACCCTCAGCACTGGCTCCAGGAGCTGCTGATCATCGAACACCGGGCCTCAAACTCCAGGCTCACCGATGATGTGACTCTGAACACGAGGCCTCAAACCCCGATCTCACCGATTTGTCATCGAACCTTTTTCCTCCTGTCCGCATGGAACTTTGACTCCAGAACTGGCTGATAACTTGCTGACTCTGGGGGAGTCTCCAGAATTAGCCCATGCTGGTCTGCCAACTCAACATCCAACTGGACATCCCATCCTGGCCTGCCCACGCTTGGGTCACTGGCCTTCAAATGCAAAGCGGAGATTTAAAGCTCCAGCCTGTCCTCTAACATGAGCCCTAACTCCCCTCTCTGTCCCCAAAACTATCATCACAAACCAAAACAAAGTAAAGAAACAACTAAAACTGAGTCATGACCTCAATGGTTACTATTGAGTTGCCATGGTCACGGGTGTAATGTCAGAAATACCATATTTGCATAGCAAGCTCGCAAAAGCAGCGGTCTATAATGACTAGATAATAGTCTTAGAATCGTAGAGCACTACAGCACTGTATCAGACCCTTTGGCCCATCTAGTCTGTGCCAAACTGTTATTCTGCCAAGTTCTGCACCTGGCCATAACCCCCCTTATTCTCCCATCCGTGTACCTATCCAAACTTCTCTTAAATGTTAAGTTGAACCCTCATCCACCACCTCCGCTGGCAGCTCATCCCACACTGTCAGCACCTTCTGAGTAAAGAAGTTCCCTATCAGGATCCCCTTAAATAGTTTCATCCTTAACCTCTGACCTCTAGTTCTAGTTTTTCCCAACCTCGGTGGAAAAAGCCTGCTTACATTTACCCTATCTAAACCCCTCATAACTCTGTATACAATACCTCTGTCAAATCTTCTCTCATTTATAGTCATAGTCATACTTTATTGATCCCGGGAGAAAGTGGTTTTCGTTACAGTTGCACCATAAATAATAAATAGTAATAGAACCATAAATAGTTAAATAGTAACATGTAAGTTATGCCAGTAAAATTATGAAATAAGTCCAGGACCAGCCTATTGGCTCAGGGTGTCTGACCCTCCAAGGGAGGAGTTGTAAAGTTTAATGGCCACAGGTAGGAATGACTTCTTATGACGCTCTGTATTGCATCTCGGTGGAATGAGTCTCTGGCTGAATGTACTCCTGTGCCCACCCAATACATTCTGTAGTGGATGGGAGACGTTGTCCAAGATGGCATGCAACTTAGACAGCATCCTCTTTTCAGACACCACTGTCAGAGAGTCCAGTTCCATCCCCACAACATCACTGGCCTTACGAATGAGTTTGTTGATTCTGTTGGTGTCTGCTACCCTCAGCCTGCTGCCCCAGCACACAACAGCAAACATGATCGCACTGGCCACCACAGACTCGTAGAACATCCTCAGCATCGTCCGGCAGATGTCAAAGGACCTCATTCTCCTCAGGAAATAGAGACAGCTCTGACCCTTCTTGTAGACAGCCTCAGTGTTCTTTGACCAGTCCAGTTTATTGTCAATTCGTATCCCCAGGGAACAGGGGTCACCAGTACCTTAGCTCTCCTCAGGTCTACCACCAGCTCCTTAGTCTTTTTCACATTGAGCTTCAGATAATTCTGCTCACACCATGTGACAAGACACTCTCCTACGCTCCAGGGAATAAAGTCCGAACCTGTTCGATCTTTCCCTATAACTCAGATCCTCAAGTCCCGGCAACATTCTTGTAAATTTCTTCCGTACACTTTTAATCTTATTGATATCTGTCGTGTAGGTAGGTTTTGTTTCAATCTGTTTTGTGTTAGTAATATTGAGTGCTGTTTCATGCTCTACATTAAAAGTCCAATAAGGTACATGGAACAGGGGAGTTAAGTCTTAACTAAATACATAAAGAGCATCAATTTTTAATGTGATGGGCTTCCTTTGGGATTGTCTGAACTTTAGTATTTGAAAGATTGATCATCTTTCTGATCTTATTATCTCCTCCTGTTTTACCTTTAGCAGACTCCCATTAAACTCTAGACACAGCTCACACTGGGTATATTTGCACAGACAGCAGGGTCAGATGGGGATGTACATCGTCACCTGTGACGGGAGTGAATTATGTCCCTGAGTCGGAATGCATTAACTGAGGTATGTGAACTGTAAAAGGAAGGCAGGATATCAATATTATTTAATTCCACTGGAACCCTCTTTGCAATAAGATTTGTTAAACACTTATGGAAGGTGGACCATTCAGTCAACTATCCATAACTCTGAGGAGTTGTCCTGTCTCCCCTATCATGTTGGAACACTTAGTCATATTATTATTTTTTGCATGACCTCTGAATATTTTGCCCCAAAGTTCAAATTTCAAAGCAAATGTGTTATCAAAGTACATATACCACCCTGCGACTCATAGGCATTCACAGAAAACACAAATAAGCACAACAGAATCAATGAAAAACTACACAATGATAAAGAAGGACAAACAACCAATATGCAAGAGGCAACAAACTGTTCAAATACAAAAGTAAAATTAATAATAATTAATAAATAATATTGAGAACAGGAGTTGCAGAGCCGTTGAAAGTGAGTCTATAGGTTGTGGAATCAGTTCAGTGTTGTTACCTGTGCTGTTTCAGGAGCCTGATGGGTGTGGGGTAACCAGATGGCCTTTGAACTGCCTGAGCATTTCTGAGGGTAGTTACCAGCCACACTGGTGGGCCTACACTCACCTGTAGGTCAAACCAGTTAATTACGGGATAATAAACACAAGAAATTCTGCAGATGCTGGAAATCCAGAGCAACATACACGGAATACTAGAGGAACTCAGTTGGTCAGACAGCAGCTATGGAAAAGAATGAAGTGTCAACTGATAGAAGATTTTGGGCTGAAACATTGATTCTTTATTCCTTGCCATAATCATGGGATATTTCCTTCCCTGAAATTCATTAATGAGACAGTTGGTTTTTTAAGGGACAATCCCATCTTGTCATGCTTTTTAGTGTAAGCTTCCCAGATACCATGTTGGGAATTGAACAGACAGCACAGAACAGGTCAGCATAATACAGGCCCCTCGGCTCATGATGTTGCCTTCAGAACAGCATTAGAAAGTGAAATCAGAAGTTAGAATGAAAGTGCAATGGAGAATTAAAGGTACGAATGATTGTTTGTCTTCTGCAAAGCAGATACCAAATCTGTGTTTGGTTTTAACCCACTCCTTTTAACATTTAGCCTACGACAAGATTAATTTAACCTTTCCCTCCTCCATAGCCCTCCACTTTTCATTCCTCCATATGCCTATCTAAGAGTCTCTCAGATGTCCCTAATGTATCTGTCTCTACCACTACCCTGGCAGCATACCCACCACTCTGTAAAAGTACCAAGCTCTGACATCCCTCCCATACTTTCCTCCAAAACCCTTAAAATTATGTCCTCTCACATCAGCTATTTCTGCTCTGCGAAAATGTCTCTGGCTGTCCACTCGATCTGTACCTCTTGAAAACCTCCACCTAGTCTCCTCTCATCCCCCTGGAGGCAGATACATTAGGGACATTCATGGATAAAAGTTCCAGTCTCCCTGAGCCTCAGGGTAAACAGCCTGCATGCATCCACCCTATCTATACCCCTCATAACTTTGTACACCTTTATAATATCTCCCCTCATTGTCACATGCTTGAGGGATTAAAGTCTTAACCTATTCAACCTTTCTTCTAGTTCAGCTCCTCAAGTCCCAGCAACATTCTTGTAAATTTTCTCTGCAATCTTTCAAGTTTATTGACATATTTCCCGTAGGATGGTGACCGGAACGGAACGTAATACTCCAAATTAGGTGTCACCACTGTTTTATACAACTTAAACACCACATCTCAAATCCTGTGCTCAATCCCCTGATTTATGAAGGCCAAAGAAACAAAAGACTAGAAGACTATAGGACATAGGAGCAGAATTAAGCCACTTGGTCTGCTGAGTCTGCTCTGCCATTCCATCAAAGCTGATTTATTACCCTTCTTAACCCCACTATTTTGTTTTCTCCCCATAAACTTTGACACCCTGACTAACCAAGAACCTATTAAACCTCTGCTTTAAATATACTCAATGATTCGGCCTCCATAGGCGGCTGTGGCAATGCATTCCACAGATTCACCGCCTTCTAGCTAAAGAAATTCCATCTCATCTCTGCTCTAAATGAACATCCTTCTATTCTGAGGCTATGTCCTCTGGTCCTAGACTCACACACTATAGGAAACATCCTTTCCACATCCACTCTATCTAAGCCTTTCAGTATTTGATCAGTTTCAATGAAATCCCCCTTATTTTTCTAAACTCCAGCAAGTACAGGCCCAGAGCCGTCATATGCTCCGCATACGTTAACCATGTAGGTTTTCACAAATAAAATAATGGAGGCGTTTTATGTTTCAGGAAAGCCGTAGCAACTCATTTAGTGAACATCAAAAACTGAACACAAAGTGCACCAGAAGTCATTTATATAATTACCTCATCACATCAGATGCATCTCTTAAAGTGAACACCCACCTAAAGTCGGTGGTTTTGAATTTTGTACATTTTCACCAACTACATTACCATACACAGGACCCCCCCCCCCCACCAAAAATTTAGTAAAAGCGGCATTGTGAGCCTGTCAGTCGTGGCATCAGGAATAAAATCACCTGGCACTCTTAACGGCTGCCCGTATACCAATTCAGCGGTGGAAGACTGCAGCTCCTCTCTTGGAGCTGTTCTAAGCCCCAGCAGGATCCTCGGAAGATGAACATGTCAACACTCATCCATCAGGGAAGCCCTCAGAGCAGCCTTTAAGAAGCAGTGAAACCACTAAGTAGGCCATTGGACTGCGGGTGATATGCTGTGGTGAGATGCAGCCGAACATCGAAGTTCCAGGCTGTCACAGCCCAGAGGCCTGATATGGACTGAGGATGGCGGTCAGAGGAAATACGAGATGGGGTGCTAAACCGAGCAACCCAGGTACTGATGAACGCCCGAGCCACGTCTGAGGCCACCCGGTGGTTTGATTCCCCGTGGTAAGGAGGTGTGTGAAACCACGGGGAGGGGGGGAGGGGACGATGGCCAACAATGTCCACATTGACATGGTCAAACCATCGCTCCGCAACCTCAAAAGCTGCCAAAGGCACCGGAGCATGATGGCTAATTTTTGCCCGCTGGCCTCCACACAGGCTGCAGTCCAATCTCACAAGTCCTTGCTAAGGCCTTGCCACACAAACTTAAGTGCAACCAGTTTCTGTAAGGCCTTCCAGTTTGCTTGCCAGAGGCCGTGTATGGAGTCAAAAACAGTCTGCCTTCAGTTTGTGAGCACTATGGGGTGAAGGCAACCAGCTGAGACATTGCTCAGGAGAGAAATCCCAGCTTTCCCGGGTCTGGACCTCTAGGTCAGTAGCTTGGTCAGCTGCCATGCCAGTACGTGTATGGCGTCAACGGCTGACCGTGAGAGGCAATGAGCCGCATCATTATTTTTCCCTTGATACGTTGTACATCAGTTGTGGCCATTAGGACCGTGTGTGTCCTTTGTTTCACGGAATCCTGGTTAACCCCTTCTGTACCCGATGCAGTGATTCAAATTGACGGGTTTACTGTACACCGACAGGTTTAATCTGTAGAGTCTCTCAAAAGCAGAGGTGGAGGAGTATGCCTCATGGTCAACTCTTGGTGCACAAATATATCAGTGCTGTCCCAATTCTGCTCACCAGACCTGGAATATCTAGTGGTTAAGTGCCATCCTTTTAACCCACCACAGGAGATTTCTGGGATCATTTTGGTAGTGGTATACATTCCATCTCAGGCCAATGCCAATCAGGCTTTAGATGACCTGAACAATGGGATCAACATGCACAAAACAGCACACCCCAACACCTTCACCATTGTTTTGGGAGATTTTAATAAGGCAGTCTGAAAAAAATCACTAAGCAATTATCATCAACAGATTGCTTGCAGTACTAGAGGAAACAACACACTGGACCATTATTACACCACCATTAAGAATGCCTACCATGCTATTCCTCACCCTCACTTCGGGAAGTCTGATCACCTGGCTGTATTTCTACTCCCTGATTATAGGCAGAGACTGAAGTCTGCAGCACCAGCAGTGAGGACGAAGAAGGTTTGGACAAGGGAAGAACAGGGGCACCTGCAGGAGTGCTTTGAATTGGTGGACTGGACTGTATTCAGGGATACATCTTCGAACCGGGATGAGTGTGCAGCAGTTGTGACCAACTTCATTAAAACCTATGTGAATGAGTGTGTGCCTACAAAGACTTACTGCACATTCCCAAACCAAAAGCCATGAATGAACCAGGATGTACATCGTCTGCTGAAGGCTAGATCTATGGCATTCAAGTCTGGCGACCCAGGCCTGTACCAGAAAACCAGATATGATTTGTGGAGGCCTATTTCAAGGGTGAAGAGAAATTTGCGTGAAATGGGGGAGATCTGAATGCACATCTGCTCTTACTCCATCTTCCCGCCACACCACTAGGAATAGGGTTCCCCTGGTCCTCACCTACCATCCCACCAGCCTCCGGGTCCAACATTTTATTCTCCGTAACTTCCACCACCTCCAACGGGATCCCACCACTAAGCACATCTTTCCCTCCCCCACTCTCTCTGTTTTCTGCAGGGATCGCTCCCTACGCAACTCCCTTGACCATTCGTCCCCCCCATCCCTCCCCACTGATCTCCTTCCTGGCACTTATCCTTGTAAGCGGAACAAGTGCTACACATGCCCTTACACTTCCCCCCTTACCACCATGCAGGGCCCCAGACAGTCCTTCCAGGTGAGGCGACACTTCACCTGTGAGTCGACTGGGGTGATATACTGCGTCCAGTGCTCCAGATGTGGACTTCTATATATTGGCGAGACCCGACGCAGACTGGGAGATCATTTTGCTGAACATCTACACTCTGTCTGCCCGAGAAAGCAGGATCTCCCAGTGGCCACACATTTTAATTCCACATCCCATTCCCATTCTGACATGTCTATCCACGGCCTCCTCTACTGTAAAGATGAAGCCACACTCAGGTTGGAGGAACAACACCTTATATTCCATCTGGGTAGCCTCCAACATTGACTTCTCAAACTTCCGCTAATGCCCCACCTCCCCCCTTGTACCCCATCCATTATTTATTTATATACACACATTCTTTCTCTCACTCTCTCCTTTTTCTCCCTCTGTCCCTCTGACTATACCCCTTGCCCATCCTCTGGGTTTTTTCCCCCCTCCCCCTTTGCCTTCTCCCTAGGCCTCCTGTTCCATGATCTTCTCGTGTCCCTTTTGCCAATCACCTGTCCAGCTCTTGGCTGCATCCCTCCCCCTCCTGTCTTCTCTTATCATTTTGGATCTCCCCCTCCCCCTCCCACTTTCAAATCTCGTACTAGCTCTTCCTTCAGTTAGTCCTGACGAAGGGTCTCAGCCTGAAACATCGACTGTACCTCTTCCTAGAGATGCTGCCTGACCTGCTGCGTTCACCAGCAACTTTGATGTGTGTTGCTTGAATTTCCAGCATCTGCAGAATTCCTCGTGTTTGCGATATATTATTTCTGTTTTTCCCACGATTTTTAATCTATTCAATATATGTATACAGTAATTTATTTATTTAATTATTATTATTTTGTTCTTCTTCTTCTATATTATGTATTGCATTGAACTGTTGCTGCTAAGTTAACAAATTTCACGACACATGCCGAAGATAATAAACCGGTTTCTGATTCTGATTCTGATTCCGTACTTGGATATGTAGGCCAGTTGGTGTTGCTGCCGTGCAGACCAAGGGTCTGATATTTTGGCCATCGTATGCACGAGGAGTTTCTGTCAATGAATGCTGTGAAACGGCAAACCTCTAGAAGGAAATGAAAATGGCATACAACCAGATAGAGACCAAGAAGCTCACGGTCAAATGTACTGTACTTCATTTTGGGGGCGGTGGAGCTACCGGCTGAAGAAGGTAAGTGGCTGCCACACCTCCGACCAACTGTTCGTGCACAGCGCCCATAGCATGGCCTGAATCGATGGCTGTGGGTGTGTTGGGAGCAGGTGTGCCCTTGGGGTCGCATTGAAAAGAGCTTGTTTGGCATCATCAAATGTCTCGGTCCTGTCTGCTGACCAGTCAAGAACATGGTTAGGGGTATTGCCTTTAAGTACACTATACAGTGGAAGCAAAGTTTAGCAGCTCGTGGAATGAAGTGGTAATAGAAATTCACCATGCTTAAAAACTCCTGTAGTTTATTAGTGGAGCAGGGCAGTCAGAAATCCATAATAGTGGCTACATTTGGTGGGAGGGGTTTCTCACCTTTTGCGGAGAAGTTCAATGGTTGACAACCCAGACTGAGATTTAGCAGGATTAAAAATCAACCTTTGTTGGCTTAAGTGCTCGAAAAGTGTGCGGAGATGAGATACGTGTTTAGAGTTGGGTGCACTGGTGACAAGTATGTCATCCAGGTAAGCAAAAAAAAAATCGAAGTCTTTTATTACAGAGTCCATCAGCTATTGGAAAATCTGTGCTGCATTTTTCAACCCAAGTGGCACGTGCAGAAACACGGAAAGGCCAAACAGGGTTATCTCAGCTGTTTTGGGAATGTCCTCCGAGCATGGTAACCCCTAACTAGATCGACCTTGGAAAAAACTAAACTTCCAGCTAATCATGCCGAAGCCAAAAAGTCCTGGATGTGCGAGACTGGGTAACGATCAGGGGTGGTGGCCTCATTAACGTGTCAGTAGTCGCCACATGGGCGGCAACCACCATTGGACTTAGGAACCCTGTGGAGGGGTGAAGCCAACAGGGGCTGTTCGACTGGTGTACAATGCCAAATCTTTCCATGTTGGCAAACTCAGACTTTGCGGTTGCCAGTCTAGTCTACGCACGCGGGCATGGACTGGCATGCCAGTTGTGGAAATTTGGTACTTGATCCCATGTTTTATGGCAGTAGTGGAGAATGTAGGCTTGATGAACCTTGTGAGTAGCTCACATGCACCGGTACATACGCGTGACAGAGCCATTGTGGGGAACTTACTGGGAGAGCAGGGTAACAACCCAAAGTCCTCGGTATCCACAAGCCAGCATTTCTTACAATTGACTATTAGTCATTAGACACACAAGAAATCTGCACCAAGCAGATGTCTAGCCACTTTAGCCAGGCTGAAGTCCCACGTGTAACGTTGCCCAGCGGAACAGAGCATCACCTGTTGTGTCCTGTAAGTCTGGTGGTGGCCTCCAGCGAGGTTTTGCCACTCTTTGGCTTTTCATCAATAGGCAATGCTGGCAGCACACTCACTTCAGCACCCGTGTCACACAGGAATCGTCGCCCTGAAAGGGTGTCTGTAATGAACAGTAGATGAAACTGACAGCTGGAACCCAAGGTGTTTACAGACCCCTGATGTTCTGATACGTTGGCACTGTCAAAGCTGTAAGGCAGTCAGCACTTCCTAGCGATCCTACCAAGTAAGCATGGTAAAAGCACAGTATTGTTGTCATCTGTTTTGTAGGTGCGGGCTTCCTGATGTTGGGATCCTTGCTGACTGTGCTTATTAAGGTAGAGAAAGGAGGAGGAATGATGCATTGCTGCCTAGCCGAGTATGGACTAGCAGCCATTTAAATAAACTCCCTAAAGTCCTTCACGGTTCATTAGAGAGGGCTATGTGAACATGACCAGGCTTTTGCTGCTGAGTTCTTTAAAAATAAAACAAGGATGGTGATTTCCCAGGAGAGTCAGCATGTGGTCCATAGCTCAGATGGCTTTGCATTGCCGAGACAGGTAAGGAGACAATTGCTTGGCGAACTCAGGCTCTGTTAGTCCAAATGTCTGTAAAAGGTGAGCTTTCAGTGATCAGTATTTATTGTGTTCATCTGGTATTCACCACTCTCACCGCTGTGAAATTGTTGAGCGACGCGACCACATAGTAGAATTTGGTGTCATTGGCGGTGATCTCTTGCAGCATGAATTGGGCCACAGCTTGTAGAAGCCAAGCAATGGCATTTTTTCTTCCAAAGCTTCAGCAGTTTCAAAGCGACCACATTGGCCGACATGTTCAATAACTCTGGAATCGTCTTTGAGCATCAGTCACCAATGTAGGTTTTCGCAAATAAAATGGTGGAGGCATTTTATGTTTCAGAAAAGCCACAACAACTCATTTATTGAGCACCAAAAACTGAAAACAAAGCACACTAAAAGGCCTTTGTGTAATTATGTCGTTACATCAGACCTGCCTCTTAAAGTGAACCACAACCCAACATCAGTGGTGGTGAATTCTGTACATTTCCATCAATTACATTACCCTATTACCATTTCATTCCAAATTATTTTCAAGATCCTCCTCTGGACCCTTTCCAATGACAGCACATCTTTTCATAGATGGGGTACACAACTGCTCACAATACTCCGTGCAGTCTGACCAATGCCTTATAAAGCCTTCGCTTCTTGATCTTATGTTCTAGCCCTCTCGAAATGAATGCTGACATTGCATTTGCCTTCCTTACCACTATCAACTTGCAAGTTAACCTTTAGCGAATCCTACACAAAAACTACAAGTCCTTCTGTGCCTCTGATTTCTGAATTTTCTCTGCATTTAGAAAATTGTTTATGGCTTTATCCCTTTTACCAAAGTGCATAAGCATACATCTCCCTACACTGTATTCCAGTGGCCGCTTCTTTGCCCATCCTCCCAATCTGTCCAAGTCTTTCTGAAGAGTCCCTGCTTCCTCAACACTACTTCTCCTTCCTCCGATCTTGGTATCGTCTGCAAACCTGGCTACAAAGCCATCAGTTCTATCACCCAAATCATTGACGTACAACATGAAAAAAAGGGGTCCCAATACCGACCCCTGTGGAACATCACCTGTCACTGGCAGCCAAACAGAATAGGCCCCTTTCATTCCAATTCTTTGCCTTCTGCCAGTTAGCTAATCGCTAATCTATCTATCCTATACCACTATGTCTCTTATCTGTTAAGCAGTCTCATGTGCAATATCTTGTCAAAAGCCTTCCAAAAATCCAAACAAGCAACATCCACTGACTCTCCTCTGTCTATCTTGCTTGTTATTTCCTTAAAGAACTCCAACAGATTTGCCAGGCAAGATTTCCCCTTAAGGAAACCATGCTGACTTTGGTCTATTTTGTCATGTACTTCCAAGTACCTTGAAACCTCATCCTTAATAATATAGCCATATAACCATATAACAATTACAGCACGAAAACAGGAGAGATTCAAATAATGAACTCCAACATCATCCCAAACACTGACATCCGTCTAATTGGTCTATAATTTCCTTTCTTCCATCTCCAACCTTTCTTAAAGAGTAGAGTGATATTTACGGTTTTTCAGTTTTCTTGAACCATTCCAGACTCTAGATTATTGAAAGATCATTACTACTGTATCCACAAACTCTTCAGCTACCTCTTTCAGAATCCTATGGTTCAGGTGACTTACTTGCCTTCAGACTTGTCAGCTTCCTAAACACCTTCAACTTAGTAATTGTAATGACCCTCATTCCTGGTCCCTGACACCCTCACAATTCTGGCACACTGCTGGTGTCTTCTACATTAAAGACTGACGCAAAACACATTAAGTTCCTCTGCCATATCTTTGTTCTCCATTACTATCTCTCCAGTGTTGTTTTCCAGTGGTCTAATACCCACTCTCCTCTATCTTTTACTCCTTATATATATCTAAAAAAAACTTTAATATCTTTTTTTTTGGCTAGTTTACCTTCATATTTCATCTTTTCTCTCCTTATGGTTTTTTACCTGCCTTCTGTTGGTTTTTAAAATAGTCCCAATCCTTTACCTTCGTATTAATTTTTGTTATATTTTATGTCCTCTCTTTTGCTTTCATGTTCTTTATGATGTCCCTTTATCAGCCACAATCGCCTCATCCTCCCTTTAGAATATATCTTCATTTTTAGGATATATTTTTCCTATGCCTCCCAAGTTTCTCCCAGAAACTCCAGCTATTTCTGTTCTGCCATCATCCCTGCTCGTGTCCCCTTCCAATCAATTTTGGCCAGTTCCTCTCCCATGCTTCTGTAATTCTTTTTCTTAAACTGCGGGGAAAATTCTATTATATTATTTTCACTGCTTCTTATGGGTTCCTTTATCTTAAGCTTCCTAATCAAATCTGAGTCATTACATAACACCAATCCAGAATTGCCATTCCCCTAGTGGGCTCAACTACAAGCTGCTCTAAAAAGCCATCTTGTAGGCATTTTACAAATTCTCTGCCTTGGGATCAGCACCAAGATAATTTTCCCAATGTACCTGCATATCAAAATCTCCATGATTATTGCAACATTGCATTTTCACTTGCCATTTCTATCTCCCATTGTAAGTTATATTGCAATATCTTTTTACCCTTGCAGTTTCTTAACCCTACCAACAAGGATTCTACATCTTCTGATCCTACTTCACTTCTTTCTAAGGATCTGATTTAATTTTTTACCTACAGAGCCACCCAAACCCCTCTGCCTACCTACCTGTCCTTTTTGATACAAGGTGTACCCTTGGATGTTAAACTGCCAACCATAGCCTTATTCTGTATATTATGTGCATTCAAATGTAACACCTACAGTTCTGTATCTCTCAGCCTTTTTGATTTTACCCCCATATTACACTTCACCTCATCCCACTAACAGCAATTTTGCTCTATTATCTGCCTGTCCTTCCTCACCGTCTCACTACACATTGTATCAACTTGTAAACCTCATCCTCAGCCCTATCACTCTGGTTCCCATACCCCTGCCAACTTAGCTTAAACCCTCCTCAACGGCTCTAGCAAGCTTGTCCACACTGATATTAGTCCACCTTGGGTTCAGAAGTAAACCTCCGCACTTGTGCAGGTCATACTTTCTCTGGAAGAGACCCCAATGATCCAGAAATCTGAAACCCTGCCCCCTGCACCAGATCCTCAGCCACTCATTCATCTGTACTATCATCCTATTCCTGCCCTGACTAGTACAGGCACTCTCTACCTATGTCGTTGGTGCCAATGTGCACTGCGACCTTTGGCTGTTCACCCTTCCTCTTGAGAATCTTCTGCAGCCGCTCTGAGACATCCTGGGCCCTAGAACCCAGGAGGCAACACACCACCCTGATTTACTTGTCATAGCCAGAGAATCTCCTTTCTGTCCCCCTAACTATCAATTCTCTTATCACTATCACTCTGTCAGATGTTACCCTTCCCTGCTGAGCCTTAGACCTGGCCACATTGCCACTGGCATGGCTGCTGCTGCTTTGCCTGATAGGTCATTTCACCCAGCCGTATCCAAAGAGGTATGTGCTACTGACTGGAAAAGCACAAATAATCAAATCCACTATCTGCCCGATCCCTCACTGTATAAGTAAGTGCAGCACTTTCAATATTCACCAAATGTTTCTCCTGCACTTTAATGACCAGATTAGGCTAATCAGTAGCATATTCTACATTTCATGTTGTCTAATTTTCCATTGGTTTCTTACCTACAAAGACGTCAGTTCTGAAAAAGGACGTGCTGAATATTTCTGCTTTATTCTAGTGTTTTATATTTCACAGTTCCAGCATTATCTTTCTTTTCCCTCTTTCGAATTACACCTCTTCAGAGATCGATCTGCAGTTATCAAGACTTTACCACTGTCTTTCTCCAGCTCCATCACTCATTTGGGACATTCAGATTCCTTTGTTTGCTGCCCAACACACACACACACACACACACACACGTCTTTTATCCCCTCCACCATTCTTTTCAATCTATGGAGTCACAGTCTTAGAGCCCAGAAACAGACCATTCAGTCCATCTAATCTATGCCAATCCATGATTCTACTTAGCTCCATCGACCTGCACCTGGACCATAGCCCTCCATACCCCTCCCATCCATGTACCTTCCCAAACTTCTCTTGCTTGTTGAAATTGAGCCTGTATCCACCACCTCCACTGGCAGCTCCTTCCGCACTCTCACCTCCCTCTGAGTGAGAAAGTTCCCCTTAAGTATTTCATCTTTCACCCTTAACCTATAACTCTAGTCTCACCCAACATCAGTGGAAAAGCCTGCTTGCATTAACTCTATCTCATAACTACATACCCCTCATAATTTTGTATACCTCTATCAAATCTCGCATCATTCTCCTGCACATCAGTAATTCAACCTTCCCAAAATACATTTGATTCACAGCTTCTCCTAATACTAGCAAATGCCATTGTCCTGAAAAGTCTTGGAGAGAGTGAAGGTGGGGAGAATATTTCCATCTGTGGAGGAGTCTAGTATCCGAGAGTATAAACTCAAAATAAAGGGACATCCCTTTAGAGTTGAGAGGAGCAGGGCTGCTTTAGGCATCTAGGTGGTGAATTTGTGGAATTCATTGACACGGTCTGCTGTGGAGGCCAAGTTACTGGGTGTAGTTAAGGTTCTTGATTGGTAAGGGGGTTAAGGTTACAGGGGGATGGTGGGAGAATGGGGTTGAGAAAAAAAATCAGCCATGAATGAATGGCTGAGCAGATTCAATGAACCAAATGGTCTAACTTTGCTCCTATATCTGATAGTATCCTGGCCTTAACTCTGCTTTTCTTTTCACAGTCACAGCCTGATCCTTTGAGTACTAACAAATGTCTCTATTTCATGAAATAGAACAGAGAACTGTATAGCACAGGTACAAGCTCTTCAACCTGAGATGAACTAATTAAAATAATCCCTTGTGCCTTGTTCATATCCCTCCATTCTCAGCACATCCATGTTCCTAGCTAAGAACCTTTTTAAATGCCTCTATTTTATTGGCCCTGGTAACACATTCTGGGCACCTGTTATTCTCTGTATAAAAAGTACTGCTGTGCAGAAATCCTTTGAACTTCCTCCCTCTCACCTTAAATGCATACTTTCTAGATAACTACCACTTACTTGGCTTTAGACTACGGAGGCAAAAGCCAATCAGAAGTGAAGGAATGCTTCAACCAATCAGAGCAACACTCAAAAATGCTGGAGGAAATCAACAAGTGAGGCAACGTCTATGGAGGGGAATAAAGATTCAACATTTTGGTCTGAGATCCTTCATTAGGAAGAAGAGGGACCAGTGGGAGGTGAGGAAAATGGATGAGATGGAAACCAGAATGGGGAACAGAAAAGGAGACAATGAGGAAATGTGACTGTGCCACATGACTACTAGATAGATATCAACAGGAATATGAGCTTACATTTTTTTAATATATATTGCCTCTATTGCCTTTCTGACTGGAGGACTTCAACTAGTGGAGCGCTGCAGGGATTGGTGCTGGGTTTGTTGTTGTTTGTCAGTGATCTGGGTGATAATGTGGTTAAATAGATCAGCAAATTTGTGAATGACCCCAAGACTGGGGATGTAGTGGGCGGTGAGGAAGGCTATTATGGCTTGCAGAGGGAAAATGAGCTGAAAAAGGGCAGATGGAATTTAGAGTAGACAAGTGCGAGGCATTGCATTTTGGTAGGACCAACCAAGGTAGATCTTGCACAGTGAACGGTGGGGCACTGAGGAGAGTGGTGGAACAAAGAGATCTGGGAATATAAGTCTATAATTCAATGAAAGTGATGTCACAGATAGACAGGGTTATAAAGAAAGCTTTTGGCAAATTGGCCATCATAAATCAAAGTACTGAGTACAGGAGATGGGATGTTATGTTGAAGTTGTATAAGACATTGGTGAAGCCTGATTTGGATTTTGTTTGCAGTTATTGTTTACCTGATATTGTTTGCAGTTTTGGTCATCTACCTACAGGAAAGATGTAAATAATGTTCAAAGAGTACAGAGAAAACTTACAAGGATGTTGCCGGGTTTGGAGGGCCTGAGTTATGAGCAAAGATTGAATAGTAGGACTTTATTCCTCGGAGCATAGAGAATTGTGAGGAAATTTGACAGAGGTATACAAATTATGAGGGGTATAGATAGGGTAAATGCAAGCAGGCTTTTTTCCGCTAACATTGGGTGGGACTACAACCAGAGGTCATGGGTTAAGGGTGAAAGATGAAATGCTTAAGGGGAATTGTCTTCACTCTGAGGGTCATGAGAGTGTGAAATGAGCTGCCAGCACAAGTGGTGCCTCCAAGCTCGATTTCAATGTTTAAGAGAAGTTTGGATCGGAGTATGGATGGAAGGGGTAGGAAAGTTATGGTCCTGGTGCAAGTTGATGGGAGTAGGCAGTTTAAATGGTTCAGCACTGACTAGATGGGCTGAAGGATCTGTTTATGTGCTGTACTTTATTATGACTCTATGCAGATAATGAAAGAGGCAAAGCTGTGCAAGGAAAATGTAATCATTTTATGCAAGTTGCCGTTTGTAATGGTTAATGTGGGATTTATTGCCAGATTACCTAACTTTAAATTGTTCCCTGCTACCTCCCATCTTCCTAATAGCATTCTCAGAGTGACGGGAGGTTGGGAGGTGTGGTGGGGATGGGGAGGGGGTTGGTGGATTGGTGAGGGCAGGAGTTTGGATCGTGTCCCCAGCTTGTTGATCATTTGCAGTGAGAGACTGCCGTGCCTTGTGTGAGAGGCCCCAGCTCTGTATACACAGGTGGCCACTGACCACCAGGAAAGCTTGGCCAGGCCAGAAAATCTGACCCCTGGCTCGAGGCCTACCTCACCCTGCCGGGTCTCGAGACACCGAATTCTTTCCGAGCCACAGAAGAGAGTAGCCTTTCCTCACCTCTGAACTCCTGATTAAAGTGTTTACCTTGGCTGAGGCAGGGTAGTCAGATGGGGGGAAGAGATCTCAGGGGAGCCTGTGGTATTAATACATTTACTGTACGCAGACAAGCTAAAGCCACTGTGACAGGCTGTTACTAGGGTAAGTGTAATTAGATCTATTTCCTTCAATAACCGGGTCTGCCTAATCTGCAATGCACATTAAGGGAATAGAAATGAAACAGGGCAATAATTGAAATGATGACGTTCCCAGTGACTCACTGGAAGACCCTGCACAAATTTCGCCTGCTGTACAGACTGGAGTGATACGATCTCTCCCTCCTGGATGAAGGATGGACGGTGTGGGTGGCCCATCTGCTCCCAGGCAAAGGCTTGTGTATTTTATATCCCGCAGGGAGGGTGTCCACCTCTCAGTTTTGGAAAGGGAGCTGGAAGATCTCTGCAGAGGGAAGAGTCCATCGCAATCTGACCCCTCATCGCCACAGAATAACAGTACAGATGAGTCATCCAAAATATCATGGCTCCCTTGGTGATAGTGGGTGTTGCCTGGCCCATTCCTGAAAATTCCCTCACCTGGTTTCTTCACAATTTATTTCTCTGGATTTGGGATTCTTTAGCAAGCCCGGAGTTCACCACCCGCTTCTAACTGCCCTTGAGAAGGTGGCACTTAGCTGCCCTCTTGAGTCAGGGCAGTCCTTCTGGGGAAGGGGCTCCCTCATTGCTGCTGAGGGGAGGGTGGAGTTCTGGGATTTAACCAGAGCATGGTGAATCTGTGGTTGGCAAGTCCCAGGATGGAAGTCCATGTGGGCAGCTGCCACGATGGACAGCGACCCCCTAGGTCAGTGAGTGCAGGGTTAGAAGCCCACTCAATTGTGGAAATCAAGGGCCAGGAGGCCGCCTGTCCTGGGTTCGAATCCTGCTTGTGTGTGTATGTGAGTGGGTGTGTGGGAGAGTGGTAAAGGGCCTTACTGTGCTGCTTTCGTTTTGTTTTGTTATTGTATATTTCTTGTGGGCATGCTATGCTAGCACCAGAAAGTGTGACGACACTTGTGGGCTACTGTTAGCACATCCTTAGATTGTGTTGGTTGTTAACACAAATAACACGCTTCATCGTATACTTTGATGTACGTAGGATAAAAATATTTGAAATCTGAATTCGGTTGTGAAGGCATCAAGGTAGAGGTGTCAAATGTTATGAGGAAGGGAAGACCAACCAACCTTTCCTAACACAAACATGAGGCATTCTGCAGAAGCTGGAAATTCAAGCAACACACATCAAAGTTGCTGGTGAACACAGCAGGCCAGGCAGCATCTCTAGGAAGAGGTATAGTTGACGTTTCGGGCCAAGACCCTTTGTCGGGACTAACTGAAGGAAGAGTTAGTAAGAGATTTGAAAGTGGGAGGGGGAGATCCAAAATGATAGGAGAAGACAGGAGGGGGAGGGATGGAGCCAAGAGCTGGGCAGGTGATTGGCAAAGGGGATATGAGAGGATCATGGGACAGGAGGCCCAGGGAGAAGAAAAATGGGGAGGGGGAAAAAACCCAGAGGATGGGCAAGGGGTATAGTCAGAGGGACAGAGGGAGAAAAAGGAGAGTGAGAGAAAGAATGTGTGCATAAAATAAGTAACAGATGGGGTACGAGGGGGAGGTGGGGCCCTAGCCGAAGTTAGAGAAGTCAATGTTCATGCCATCAGGTTGGAGGCTACCCAGACAGAATATAAGGTGTTGTTCCTCCAACCTGAGTGTGGTTTCATCTTTACAGTAGAGGAGGCCGTGGATAGACATGTAAGAATGGGAATGGGATGTGGAATTGAAATGTGTGGCCACTCTACTATTTAATGTTTACACAAATGACCAACCAACCTTTCTTAACACACGTAGGTTTATCTAAGCAGACGACATATGCATAGCAACACAAGCTAACTCCGTCCAAGAAGTTGAAGTACGACTTACAGCAGTCCTCGAAGCAATGAAGCAGTATTATGAAAAATGGTCTCTGAACCCAAATCCATCAAAAACTCAAGTGTGTGCATTCCACCTGAAGAATCGAGAAGCAGCTCAGAAACTCAAGACCTTCTGGTGTGGGAAGGAGCTCGAACACCATCCGACTCCAATTTACCTGGGCGTGACACTGGATAGGACGCTCTCATTTGCCACCCATATCCAAAAACTCTGAGGGAAAGTTGGCTCTCGCAATTCTCTCTTGAAACAGTTAGCAGGCACGAAATGGGAAGCTAATGCTCACACACTTAGATCAACTGCCCCAGCACTCTGCTATGCACCTGCAGAATACTGTCCACCTGTGTGGGGCAGATCAGCCCATGCAAAGAAAATAGACCCATTGCTTAACGAAGCCTGCCGAATAATCACGGGCACACTGTGCCCCATACCTACTAACATCATTTACAGACTTGCAGACATTGCTCCCCCAGAGATCCGAAGACACACTACAACAAAAATTGAAAAAGGTAGACAGAACTCGGATCCATAGCACCCACTACATCGTCATGTGCCTGTTTCCAACCACCTAAAATCGAGGAAAAGCTTTGCTACAGTGGAGGAACTACCGCACGGAACATCTCCCCAAACATACAGGATTGACCTCTGGCAACAAACAGAAGCCAGAACCCCACCAAACAATACAGTGCAAGACCCCACAGAAATGTTACCAGACGGGGCACTGCTTGACAGACGGAAGTGGTGCGCTCTCAACAGAGCGAGAGCGGGAGTTTGTAGGACGGGAGACAATATGGTGAAGTGGGGTCTAAAGACCAGCGAATCCTGTGAGTGTGGCGAAAGGGTGCAGAACATCGAACACGTTCTGCGCAACTGCCCACTCTCACCTGATTTAGCTGACACTGACCTGCTCAACGTCAACCAAACAAGACTAGAGTGGCTGGCTGTCAGGTGTGACAAGCTATGATGATGATTTCATGAACTCCTTTAAGGTCATGATGAGTCCACACACATTTTGGAGGAGCAAGACCTCATATTCTGTCTGTGTGGTTTCCAACCTTATGGAATGAACATCAATTTCTCTAACCTCTGGTAATTTTTTCCCCCTCTCCCTTCCCTCTTCTCCTTACCTGCCAATCACCTCCCTCTGGTGCCCCCTACTCTTTCTCTTTCTCCTCTGGGGTCCACTCTCCTCTGCATTCAGATTCCTTCTTCTTCAGCTCCTTACCTTTTCCACTCTCACCTCCCAGCTTCTCACTTCATCCCCTTCCCCACCCACCTGCCTCCCTCCATCACTCTTCTGTTCCAGTCAAGAGGAAGGGGTCTTGACCCAAAACATTGACTATCTATTCCTTTCCATAGATGCTGCCTGACCTGCTGAGTTCCTCCAGAATTTTGTGTTACTCTTGAGGGAATTGGAGAAATGGGATTGGGGGCGTGTGTCACGTGATTTGAAAATAAAGGAGACAACCTTGAATCTTATCAGCAGGAGCCAGTGACCACATGTGGATGGGATCAGATGTGAAGTACGGACACCAGTCACACAGAAAAGGAAGCCACCCAGTAAGGGGGTTGAAATAGTTCCTTGGAAGCAACAAGGATGAGAGGATAAACAGGATATAAATTTGGAAATAGGCTTATTATTGTCAAAAGCTCAGAGGCCACTTTATTAGGTAATAATTTGGTCACTGAGTGTACGTTTGTGGTCTTCTGCTGCTGTAGCCCATCCATCCAAGGTTCGGTGTGTTGCGTGGTCAGAGATGCTCTTTTGCACACCACTGTTGTAACGTGTGGTTATTTGAGTTACTGTCACCTTCCAGTCAGATTGAACCAGTCTGGCCATTCTCCTTCGGTCTCTCTCATTAACAAGGCATTCTCTCCCACAGGACTGCCACTCACTGGACGTTTTTTGCAACATTCTCTGTAAACTCTAGAGCCTGTTTTGCATGAAAGTCCCCAGAGATTTACAAGGATGTTGCCAGGACTAGAAAAGCCCGAGTTACTGTATAAGGAAAGATTGAATAGGTTAGGACTTTATTCCTTGGAAAGTAGAAGACTAAGTGGAGGTTTAATAGAGGTAAAGGGGTATAGATCAAGTAAATGCAAGCAGGCTTTCTCCACTGAGATTTGGTGAGACAACGACTAGAGGTCCTGGGTTAAGCAGCCAGTGCAAGTGGTGCATGCGGGCTCAATTTCAATGTTTAAGAGAACTTTAGATAGGTACACAGGTGGCAAAGGTATGGAAGGCTATGGTCCAAGTGAAGCTTGAGTGGATTGGCATGGACTAGATGGTTCTCTGCTGTGCTTTTCTATGACTCTATGAGATCAGCAGTTTCTGAAATACTCAAACCACCCCATCTGGCAACAACAATCATTCCACAATTAAAGTCATTTAGATGACATTTCTTCCCCATTCTGATGTTTGGTCTGAACAATAACTGTACCTCTTGACCATGTCTGCATGTTTTTATACATTGAGTTACTGCCACATGATTGGCTGATTTAATATTTGCATTAAAGTACAGGTGTTCCTAATAAAGTGACCACTGAGTATGTGCAGTGGAAAAATTGTTTTGCATGCCATCCATACAGGTCAAATAATTACACAGTGCATTGAAGTGGTACAAAGGAAAACAATACTGGTGTGCAGAATAAAGTTAATTCTGCAAATTTAAGGATGTAGTGGAAGGAGGGAAGTAGGTTGTGAGCCTACTGATCTTCATGTCACCACCCACGTCTCATCACACATGATCGCCAGTAGCGTTATACTGCTTTCATTTTGACATGCATCATAAATGCGTCTTATTATTTGTTAATTTACTTGTGGTAATATAACTTTTGTGTTGTTATATGTTATACGATATGTCCTGTATTGTGCACCTTGGACTTGAGGAACGTTGTTTCATTTGGCAATATATATGTATATTGTTGAATGACAATAAATGAACATGAACTTGAGGCTTTAGACAGTATTAGTCAGACCACATATGGAGTAACATGAGCCAATTTTGGCCCCAATATCTATGAAAAGATGTGGCGACATTGGAGAGGGTCCTGGAGAGGTTCACAAGAATGATCTCAGGAATGAAAGGATTATTGTATGAAGAGCATTTGATGGGTCTGGGCCTGTACTTAATGGAGTTTAGAAGACTGGGGTGGGGAGGGGGTGGAATTTCACTGAAACCTATCGAATATTGAAAGACCTAGATAGAGTGGATGTGGACAGCACGCTCCGCTGGTTGGAAATCTAGGACCAGAGGGCACAGCCTCAAAATAGAAAGGTGTCCCTTTAGAACAGGGGTGATGAGGAATTTCATTAGCTAGAGGGTGGTGAATCTGTGGAATTCATTGCCACAGATGCACATGGAGGTCAGTCATTGGGTATACTTTACTTTATTGTCGCCAAACAATTGATACTAGAGCGTACAATCATCACAGTGATATTTGATTCTGTGCTTCGTGCTCCCTGGATTACAAATCGATAGTAAATATTAAAAATTTAAATTATAAATCATAAATAGAAAATAGAAAAGGGAAAGTAAGGTAGTGCAAAAAAAAACCAAGAGGCAGGTCCGGATATTTGGAGGGTACGGTCCAGATCTGGGTCAGGATCTGTTCAGCAGTCTTATCACAGTTGGAAAGAAGCTGTTCCCAAATCTGGCCATATGACTCTTCAAGCTCCTGAACCTTCTCCCGGAGGGAAGAGGGACAAAAAGTGTGTTGGCTGGGTAGGTCGTGTCCTTGATTATCCTGGCAGCACTGCTCTGACAGCGTGCGGTGTAAAGTGTGTCCAAGGATGGAAGATTGGTTTGTGTGATGTGCTGCGCTGTGTTCACGATCTTCTGCAGCTTCTTCCAGTCTTGGACAGGACAACTTCCATACCAGGTTGTGATGCACCCTAGAAGAATGCTTTCTACGGTGCATCTATAAAAATTAGTGAGGGTGTCAGGGGACAGGCCAAATTTCTTTAGCTTCTCAGGAAGTAAAGGCGCTAGTGGGCCTTCTTGGCAGTGGACTCTGCTTGGTTGGACCAAGTCAGGTCATTTGTGATATTAACCTGAGGAATTTAAAGCTTTTGACCTGTTTCACTTGCGCACCACCGATGTAAATTAGGTCGTGCGGTCCGTTACTCCTTCTGAAGTCAACAACCAATTCCTTCGTCTTGCTGACGTTGAGGGATAGGTTATTGTCTTCGCACCATGCCACCAGGTTCTTAATTTCCTCTCTGTACTCAAACTCATCATTACCCGAGATACAGCCTACAATTGTTGTGTCATCAGCAAACTTGTATATTGAGTTTGATGGAAACTTGGCTACACAATCATGGGTGTACAGTGAGTACAGCAGGGGGCTGAGTACACAGCCTTGTGGGGTACCGGTGCTCAGAGTGATTGTAGAGGAGAACTTGTCCCCTATTTTTACAGCCTGGGTCCTGTCTGTGAGGAAGTTGAAGATCCAGCTGCAGATCTGAGTGCTAAGGCCCAGGTTCCAGAGCTTGGGAATCTGTTTATTTGGAATGATGGTATTAAAGGCAGAGCTGTAGTCAATGAAAAGGAGCCTTACATATGTGTCTTTATTCTCCAGGTGTTCTAAGGAGGAATGTAGGGCCAGAGAGATGGCATCTGCCGTTGACCTGTTGCTCCGGTAGGCGAATTGCAAAGCGTCGAGGTTGACTAGTAGGCTGTGGTTGATGTGCGCCATAACCAGTCTCTCGAAGCACTCCATAGCAATTGATGTCAGAGCCACAGGTCGATAGTCATTCAGGCATGCCGCCTTGCTCTTCTTCGGCACTGCGATTATCGTTGCCTTCTTAAAACACGAGGGGATCGTAGACTGAAGCAAGGAGCAGTTGAAGATGTCAGCAAACACTCCAGCTAGCTCGCTTGCACAGGCCCGGAGAACCCGTCCTGGGATGCCATCTGGGCCTGTCGCCTTCCTTGGATTTATCTTCAGGAAGGCCCTTCTAACGTCCTCCTCGGTGATGATGAATCTCGATGCTACCAGGTCCGGTTCATCTGGTCCAGCGGGATGCTCCTCTTCTGTTCGCATCTTGCGTAGAATACGTTAAGTTCGTCAGGAATTATATTTAAAATGAAGGCCGATAGGTTTCTTGATTAGTCAGAGTGTCAAAGGTTACGGGGAGAAGTTAGGAGAATGGGGTTGAGAGAGATAATAATCAGCCATGATCGAATGGTGGAAAAGACTTTGATGGGCTGAAAAGTCTAATTGTGCTCCTATGTTTTATTTCTTATGGTCTGAAGTGTTACCATTAAAGAGAAAATACGGTGAAGCAGACAATGAGGCACAAGACAATGACAAGGTAGATTGTGATGTCATCCATCTTATCGTACTGGGGGACCATTCAATAGTCTTATAAAAGCAAGATTTTATCTGCTCAAAAAGGATGGGTTACTCCCGAAAGTGAGGGTACCTATATCCTTGCAGGCTGTTGGGGAGGGTTTAAACTAATTTGCCAGGGTGTTGATCCTCTGCTGGATCCGTGCCTTCAACCACCTGTTCTTCATCTTCCTCGCATCCAGTAGAATTAGAAGGTTGCCCATCTCCAGATCACAGATCCCACCGTCCCCAGATCCAACGTCACTGGATGCCCCCAGTCCATGATCACTGCTGCCTCCCGCTAGGACCTTAATTCTATCGAATGGCCCCACTTTACAGATCTCGCTAACTCCATCCCTGGCCCTAATGGCTCTGGGCACCTCCAGACCAGTGACACCACTATCGCCAACACCGGTTCCAATGATCTCGAGTGGATCCAGAACCTGGATTCCACCACTGGTTCCTATGACCCCGTACACCTTGGGACTGCTGTTTGCGCGCCCTCTAACTCTGGCTCCAGCCTAGACCATCACCGCCAGCACCTCCAGGTCGAGACTTTACATCCCACCACTGGACATCAAGTGTCCCTTTCCCCCACCACGACTCGGCATCCCCATGTCTCTCAGGACCCACCATCAGCTCTTGGGTTCTCAAAGCTTCTGACTTTCCACTGCTCCTTCCCTAAACACCTCAACCCTCCTCTCTCCTCTGACACCACCAGCTCTCTTCCCCCCTCTGATCCCAACTCTAAACCTTGCCATGTCTTTACCATCCCCTCCGACCATCCCCTCTCTGAGGCAGAATATTCTGTCCTCAGTAAGGTTCCACTTTGCCCACATCTCAGTGAGTTCCACGCCTGCCAAGACATCAAGCTCTTCTTTCACTTCCTCCATCTCCAAGCCTAATTCTTTAGCAAGGATTCCACACCACATGCTGATGACCCCTTCTCCCATCTCCATCCCTTCTGCTCTTCTTGGACACCCCACTCTGGTTCTCTGCCTGCTCTGGAACTTTTCATCTCAAATTACTGATGGGACATCAACTATCTTGATCAGCCCTCCTCTCTCCTTCTCCAACCTTACCCCCTCTGAACTCACTGCCCTCCAATCTCTCTACAACAATACCAACCTTACCATCAAACCTACAGACAAAAGGGGTGCTGTTGTAGTGTGGAGCACTGACCTCTACCTTGCTGAGGCTAGGTGACAGCTCTCAGACACTTTCTCATACCTGCTCCTCAAAAAGGATCCCATACAGACCATCAGAAAACTGTCTACAACACCATCACTGACCATATTCACTCCAGAGAACTCCCATCCATTGCTATCAATCTGGTAGTTCCCTTGTCCTGCACTGATCGCTTCTATCTCCTTCCAAAGATCACCAAACCGAACCGTCTCAGTAGGCCTATTGTCTCTGCCTGCCCCTGCCTCACTGAACCCGTGTCCTCGCATCTCAATTCCATTCGGTCCCCCCTTGGTTCAGTGCCTTCCCACCTACATCCACAACACTTCTTTTGCCCTTGATCTCCTCAGTAACTTTCAATTCGCTGGCTCTGACTGCCTCATCTTCGCTGTGGATGTTAAGTCCCTATACACTTTGATACCCCATAAAGAAGGTCTCAAAGCTCTCTACCTACTTCTTCACAAAAGAACGAACCAATCCCTCCCCACCGCCGTACTCTTCTGTCTGGCAGAACTTGGTCCTCATCCAGAACAATTTTTCCTTTGGCTCCTCCAACTTTCTCCAAACTCGAGGGGTAGCCATGGGGGTACTCACATGGGGCCTCAACTATACCTGCCTCTTCATCGGCTATGTCGAACAGTCCATGTTCAAAGCCTTCCCCAGTAATACTTCTCAACTCTTCCTCTGCTACATTGATGACTGTATTGGTGCTGCTTCATGCTGAGCTTCTGAACTCATCAATTTCACCAACTTTCCCTCCAACCTCCACCCTGCCCTTTAATTCACTTGGTCTATCTCTGACACGTCCCTCCCCTTTTTTGATCTCTCCGTCTCCGTCTCCGGAGACAAACTGTCAATTTATAGCTTTTATAAACCTACTAATTCCCATGGTTATCTTGACGATACCTCATCCCACCATATCTCCTGTTTAAATGCTTTCTCAGTTTCTTCACTACTGCCACATCCATTTCCAGGACGTGGTTTTCCATTCCAGGACATCAGAGCTGTACTCTTTCTTTAAAGAAAGAAGTTTCCCTCCCTCCACTATTGATGCTTCCCTCCCTCACCCTCATCTCCTCCATTTCCCATACATTCACACTACCCCATCTTCCCGTCGCCTTAATAGTGATAGAGTTTCTCTTGTCCTTGCCCACCACCCCATCAGCCTCTGCACTCAACACATTATCCTCCACAACTTCTGCCATCTCCAAAGGGTTCCTACCACCAAACATATCTTTACTTGCTCCCACTCTGCTTTCCACAGGGATTGCTCCATTCGTGATTCCCTTGTCTATTCATCACTCCCCACTAATCTCTGTCCCAACACTTATCCCTGCAAAGGGCCTAAGTGCTACACCTGCCCACACGCCTCTTCCCTCGCCTCCATTCGGGGTAGTCCTTCCAGGTGAGGCAACACTTCACTGCAAATCTGCTCGGGTCATCTATTGAAACTGGGCTCTCGATGCAGCCTCCTTTACATTGGTGAGACTCCATTTTAAATTGGGGTCCTGCTTTGCCACAAATGGGACCTCTTGGTGGCCAAACATTTTAACTCCAATTTCCATTCTCATTCCAGCATATCAGCTCGTGGCCTCCTCTTGTGCCAAGATGTAGCCAGCTCAGGTGGAGGTGCAACTCCTTATATTCTGTCTGGATAGCCTCCTCCTCGATGGTGTGCATATCGATTTCTCCTTCCGGTAAACAAATTTTCTCCCCTTCCACTATTCCCCACTCTGACCTTCTACCTGTTCTCACCTGGCTATTACTTTCCCTTGGGTCCCCTCCTCCTTCCCATTCTCCTATGGTCCACTTCTCTCTCCTAACAGATTCCTCCTTCTCCAGCCCTTGACCTCTTCCACCTACCTGTCTTCACCTATCACCTTTCCCTCCTCCCACCTTTTTATTCTGGCAGCTTCCCCCTTCCTTCTCGGTCCTGAAGAAGGGTCTTGGCCCAAAAAGTGACTATCTATTAATTTCCATAGTGCTCCCTGACCTGCTGAGTTCCTCCAGCATTTTGTGTGTGCTTTCTTTCTTGGGAACCAGTGACAGGGCTGAGGATGGAGCAGTTGGTATACAACTAGATGCAGTGTGCAGTGAGACTGTGAGGAAAGACAAGCAGATGAAAGTGCGAAATTGCAGTCAGTGGGATGAGTTGAAGTGTAATGGGGCCAAAATCGAAAAGGGTAATGGATAAAGAACTGAAGGTGTTATATTTGAATACACACCATATGGAATAAGTTAGATGATCTTGTAGTGCAGTTAGAGATTGGCAGATATGACATTCTGGCCATCACTGAGTGGGACTGAGAGAAGATGATAATCAATAGGTTTCAATAGGTACATTTAACGTCATAAAAATGTACACAATATACATCCGGAAATTCTTTTTCTTTGTAAACATCCACGAAAACAGAGGAGTGCCCCAAAGAATGAATGTCAGTTAAATGTTAGGACCACAAAGCACCCCCAGCTCCCCCTCCCATGCACAAAAAGAGCAAGGCAACGACCACCTCCCCCCCCACCAGCGAAAAAGCATCGGCGCCTCCCACCAGGCACTCAAGCGTGCAGCAAAGCATCAATAAAGACACAGACTTGCAGTACTCCAAAGACTACTCTTTCACCCAGTATTCAACATACCACAGGCTCTCTCTCTCTCTCTGTCTCCCTAATAAGGGAAAAAGAGATGTCCCCGTTTCCCCTCTCACTAGAAGGGAAACATGACAAACAACTTGCTGATCTATGGTGTTGGAAGTCTGTGGCGTCGCTTATTCCGAGCTCTGTGCCCCTGGACACACAGCCAGCTGCAAGCCTGCTGCTTCCGATCTTCCTAGTTCTCCTGCAACGCATCAGTTGGTGGCATTGGCACCAGCCTTGAATCCGCCCGCTTCCAGAGCCATGAGAATATGACAACTTGAAGGCATGCTCGTCTTCTAGGCCACATCGTTGTCATATCAAAAAGCGGCCAGTCGTGAGGCCCTGAGAGTAGGTCCCATTCCCGCAAAGAACTGAAATATGAGTGTAACTCCAGGTCAGGGTCTTCAAAAGAACCTTGAAAGGGAAAAAAAGAGATATCGAAGATAGAAATAAAGCTGTTTCCGAAGATGCAAGAGTCGCCGTTTAGCGCCATCATCACTCAGTTTAGGAGCTTAACAGTTTGAAACTTACCGTCCAAGGATATACACTCTGTTGAAAGGACAGGCAGCTAGGCAGAGAGGGTGCGGTGTCTCTGTTGGTAAAAATGAAATCAGTTTCTTAGGAAAAAGTGACATAGGATCAGAAGATTTTGAATCCTTGTGGGTAGAGTTAAGAAACTGCAAGGGTAAAAATACCCTGATGGGAGTTATATACAGGCCTCCTAACAGTTGCCGGGATGTGGGTATAAACTACAGTGGGAGAAAGAAAAGCCTTGTTAAAAAGGACATAGTCATGGGGATTTCAATATGCAGGAAGATTGGGAAAATCAATTAAGTGCTGGCCCCCAAGAGAGAGAATTTGTAGAATGCCTACAAGATGGCTTTTTAAAGCAGTTTGTGGTTGAGCCACTAGGGGAATGGGAATTCTGGACTGGTGTTATGTAATAACTCAGATTTGATTAGAAAACTTAAGGTAAAGGAACCCTTGGGAGACAGTGATCATAAAATGATAGAATTCACCCCGCAGTTTAAGAAGAAGAAGCTAAAATCAGATGTAAAATTTTCACAGTGGAGTAAAGGGAATTACAGAGCATGAGAGTGGAGCTAGCCAAAGTTGATTGGAAGGGAACACTGGCAGGGATGATGGCAGATCAGCACTGGCTGGAGTTTCTGGGGGCAATTCAGAAGGCACAGAAAAGATACATGCCATAGATGAAGATATATATTCTAAGGGAGGATGATGCAGCTGAAGCTGACAAGGGATGTCATAAAGAGCATACAAGCAAATGAGAGGGCATCAAATATAGCAAAAATTAGTAGGAAGGTAAATGATTGGGGAACTTTTAAAAACTAACAGAAGGTGAAAAAAATCCTTAAAGAGAGATAAGATGAAATATGAAGGCAAGCTAGGAAGAAATATCAAAGAGACTACAAAATTTTTCTCAGATAAAGAGTAAAAGAGAGATGAGAATAGATATCATACGGCTGGAAAATAATGCTGGAGAGGTAGTAACAGGGGACAAAGAAATGGCGGAGGAGCCTAAGAAGTATTTTTCATCAGTCTTCACTGTGTAAGACACCAGCAGAATGCCAGTAATGCAAGAGGGTCAGGGGCCAGAAGTGAGGCTCATTGCTATTACTAAGGAGAAAGTGCTTGGGAACCTGAAAGATCTGAAGGTAGTTAAGTCACCTAGACCAGATGGACTACACCCCAGGGTTCTAAAACTGGTAGCTGATGAAATTATGGAGGCATTAGCAAAGATCTTTCAAGAATTATTGGATACTGGAATGGTTCCGGAGGACTGGAAAATTGCAAATGTCACTCCACTCTTTAAGAAGGGATGGAGGCAGAAGAAAGGAAATTAGAGGCCAATTAGCCTGTTTCAGTTGTTGGAAAGATGTTGGAGTCTATTTCTAAGGATATATCTCAGGGTACTTTAAGGGCCATAACAAAATGGGCCAAAGTTAGCATGGTTTTCTTAAGGGGAGATCTTGCTTGACAAATCTGTTGGAATTCCTTGAGGAAATAACAAGCAAAATAGATGAAGTGGACGTGAAGAGGATGTTTCCCAGAGTGGGGAAGACTAGGACCAGAGGGAAATCCATTTAGAACGGAGAGGAAGATAAAGTTCTTTAGCCAGAGAGGGCTGAATCTGTGGAATTCATTGCCACAGACATCTGTGCAGGCCAAGTCTGAGTAGATTTAAGGGAGAGGTTGAAAGGTGCTTGATTATTCAGGGCATCAAAAGTTCTGGGGAGAATGAGGTTGAGAAGGATAATAAATCAACCATGATGGAATGGTGGAATAGACTCAATGGGCTGAATGGTCTAATTCTGCTGCTATATCTTATGGTCTTACCATAAGATCTAGGAGCAAATTAGGCCATTAGACCCATCGTTTACTCTACTAAGGCTAATTGTCCTCAAACACACTCTCTTACCTGTAACCCAATCACGAAGCAGTCAGATTCAGTACCCTGTCTATTACCACTGACTTAGGAGATGTGCAATTTGCTGTTTTGGAGCAGCAGTACAGTGCAAGACATAGATTTACTATAAAATGCAAAAAAAATAAATAGTTCAAATAGTAAGGAATAATGTGGTAGCGTTCATGTGTTCATGGACCGTTCAGAAATCTGATGGTGAAGGGGAAGAAGATGTTCCTATCAATCTCTGCCTTGAATACATCTAATAACTTGGCCTGGACTGCCATTTGCGATGGCAGCTAAGAGTTCACCTGGAGTGAGTCTGGGGTCACCTGTGTTCCAGACCGGGCAAGAATGGCAGACTTGCTTCCAGCTGGGGTACATAACTCCTGCAGCCAGAACCTCAGAGGCCCTTCCCTCTAATACGTGCACCTCTCCTGGGCTGGTTGAAAACCTTCCAGCTCCTTGAAGGATTTCACTAAATCCAACTCCACACGGCTCCCACCGCTGAACTTTTCAACCCCACATAAATCCCATTGGCTTTCTGCGCAAACATTTTCTTTAGCCATCCTTTATTTGTTATTCTTATCCGCAGAGTTGAAGGTGAGATCCATTATGTTCCAATTCAGCACAGATAGGTCTGCAGAGCTGAAGAAGCTGCTTCATCAAAAATAAATCAGGCAGGCTTTTTCAGGTGTCGGGGGAGGGAAGTGAGTGGGATGGGGGGAGGGAAACTCACACAAAACAAAACATATTTTCCAGCGTGCAGTTGTAGTTCCAGAGACAGCACAGGTGATGCAGGAAGGCCCATTGCTGTAAAAAAAAGTTCAAAAAGTTTAAAGTAAATTTATTGTTAAAGTACAGTACATATACTATATATCACTATATCCTATCTTGAGATTCATTTTCTTATAGGCACAGTAGAACAGAGGAATACAATAGAATCATGAAAAGCCAGACACAAAGACTAACAAACAACCAATGTGTAAAAAAAGACAAACGGCAAATAAAAATCAATAAATAGATAAATAATACAGAGAACAAGAGTCCTTGAAAGTGAATCTGTAGGTTATGGAATCGATTCAGAATTGGAGTGAAGTTATCCACAACGGTTCAGGAGCCTGCTGGTTGTCAGGTAATAACTGTGCCTGAACTTGGTGGTGTGAGACCCAAGGCTTCTGTATCTCCTTCCCGATGGCAGCAGCAAGACGAGAGAAGGCAAGTTAGCCTGCCTACAACCAGGACATGAATCTAATAAAGGCTGTGCTGGCAGAGATGCGTCCCGTCCTCGTCTTAATGAGCTGACGACTGAAAGTGTAAATATTGCGGCTCTGCACGACTTCTGTCAGACAAGACTCGTTCAAGATGAAAAATGGACCTTGGTGCCGAGGGCACATGGAAGAATTGGGTCAAGGGAGGTTAAGAAAAGAAATAGGGGGTAAACCTACAAATGACCCTCCCCCCAACACAGTGGAATAGTTCTGTCTGCTGCAAGTACATTGATTGCAGATGTTCTCGAGCAAAGCTGAGCCTGGAGTGAGCTTCCCACACAAGATGATGTTCAAGCCACTCCTTTGTTTTATTTCAAGATTCAAGTTTATTTATCACATGTGCATTGAAACAGTAAAATGCGTCATTTGTGTTAACAACCTACACACCCAAGGGTGTGCTGGGGGCAGCCTCCAAGTGTCACCACGCATTCCGGTGCCAACATCACAGCCCACCATGCTCGGCAGAACCACACAAAACACAACAAGCAACAAAGCAAGCACTGTTCTTCCCTGCCTCCCTCCCACTCACATACATAGACCTCTAACCCCAGGACTGGCTGCCTTCTTCACCTCCAGCCTCCAACAGACTTGCATTCAGGCTCACAGACATTAGGCTTTGACTCACAGACATCTGCAGACTTGGAGCTCTGACTTCCAGACATCTGATTCAACCCCCAGGCCTTGATCCTTGCCATCGACCCCAAGAACCAGCTGATCACCGAACCCTAGGCCTCGAAATCTGGACTTGTCAGTGGCAGGACCCAGAACACTAGGCCTTGAACTCCAGTTTCACTGATTCGCGAACCCAGCAGTGATATGATCTCATTCCTACAGCCCATAGGGAACTCTGACTCCAGAACCCCCTGACAACTCACTGCGTATGGGAGGGGCACCAGCCCTCTCTACGCTGGTCTACCAACCCCCATCCAACACCCGACCATGGAAGCCCCATATCTGCATTGCTAGCCTATTTTCCAAGGTCCGGGCATTTCCAGAGCTCTCTCCATATGCTGGAGGAAAGCAGCAGGATGTGTTGAGCACCCTGGGGTGAAAGCTGGTTGGCTCCCTCCCTGCACCCAGTGAGATTCCGAACCTGATCGGGGGCCTGCAGTTGTTTCAGCTGAAGTGTTAGTTGAGGTCAAGGGGGGTCTCCGGACTCAATCCACACCCCAGGCCCAACAGATCCCATCCCCACCTCAGCGCCGTGTTTGGAGATTGTGTGTCAGTGGGAGTGAGAACATAGGGATCATGTAGTTGTGAAAAGAGAAGGACTGGAGGCAGTAATTAACTCTGTGTGTGTGTTTCCCTGTGTGTATCTGCACCCATCCTGATTTTATACTCCTCTATAAAGTTACCCTTCAGTGTCCTACACTCCAGAGAATACAGTCCAGTCCTTCCCAACCGTTTCCTGTAACTCAAGCCCTCAAGTCCTGATGGGAATGCGTTGTCATTTGCTACAGCCTTGTTGGCTCGTCATTTTGCCCAACAGCCCACAGGACAGCTTCACCAGCACCCTCTCAAGGGCAGATAGGGATGTGCAATAAATGCTGTCCTTGCCAATGACACTTAATAACCACACAGCTCTCTGCACGAATCATTACAACAGTACACACAGTCACACACAGCTCGCGGCACATATTGTTACAACAGTACACACAGTCACACACAGCTCGCTGGACGAATCGTTACAACAGTACACACAGTCACACACAGCTCGCTGGACGTATTGTTACAACAGTACACACAGTCACACACAGCTCGCTGCACGAATCGTTACAACAGTACACACAGTCACACACAGCTCGCTGGACGTATTGTTACAACAGTACACACAGTCACACACAGCTCGCTGCACGAATCGTTACAACAGTACACACAGTCACACACAGCTCTCTGCACGAATCGTTACAACAGTACACACAGTCACACACAGCTCGCTGCACGAATCGTTACAACAGTACACACAGTCACACACAGCTCGCTGCACGTATCGTTACAACAGTACACACAGTCACACACAGCTCGCTGCACGTATCGTTACAACAGTACACACAGTCACACACAGCTCGCTGCACGAATCGTTACAACAGTACACACAGTCACACACAGTTCGCTGCACGTATCGTTACAACAGTACACACAGTCACACACAGCTCGCTGCACGAATCGTTACAACAGTACACACAGTCACACACAGCTCGCTGGACGTATTGTTACAACAGTACACACAGTCACACACAGCTCGCTGCACGAATCGTTACAACAGTACACACAGTCACACACAGCTCGCTGCACGAATCGTTACAACAGTACACACAGTCACACACAGCTCGCTGCACGTATCATTACAACAGTACACACAGTCACACACAGCTCGCTGCACGAATCGTTACAACAGTACACACAGTCACACACAGCTCGCTGCACGTATCGTTACAACAGTACACACAGTCACACACAGCTCGCTGCACGTATCGTTACAACAGTACACAGTCACACACAGCTCGCTGCACGAATCGTTACAACAGTACACACAGTCACACACAGCTCACTGCACGAGTTGTTACAACAGTACGTACAGTCACACACAGCTCGCTGCACGTATCGTTACAACAGTACGTACAGTCACACACAGCTCACTGCACGAATTGTTACAACAGTACATACAGTCACACACAGCTCGCTGCACGAGTCGTTACAACAGTACACACAGTCACACACAGCTCGCTGCACGTATCGTTACAACAGTACATACAGTCACACACAGCTCGCTGCACGTATCGTTACAACAGTACATACAGTCACACACAGCTCACAGCACGAGTCGTTACAACAGTACACACAGTCACACACAGCTCGCTGCACGTATCGTTACAACAGTACATACAGTCACACACAGCTCGCTGCACGAGTCGTTACAACAGTACACACAGTCACACACAGCTCGCTGCACGTATCGTTACAACAGTACATACAGTCACACACAGCTCGCTGCACGTATCGTTACAACAGTACATACAGTCACACACAGCTCACAGCACGAGTCGTTACAACAGTACGTACAGTCACACACAGCTCGCTGCACGTATCGTTACAACAGTACGTACAGTCACACACAGCTCGCTGCACGTGTCGTTACAACAGTACGTACAGTCACACACAGATCGCTGCACGAGTCGTTACAACAGTATGTACAGTGACACACAGCTCGCTGCACGTATCGTTACAACAGTACATACAGTCACACACAGCTCGCTGCACGTATCGTTACAACAGTACATACAGTCACACACAGCTCACAGCACGAGTCGTTACAACAGTACACACAGTCACACACAGCTCGCTGCACGTATCGTTACAACAGTACATACAGTCACACACAGCTCGCTGCACGAGTCGTTACAACAGTACACACAGTCACACACAGCTCGCTGCACGTATCATTACAACAGTACATACAGTCACACACAGCTCGCTGCACGTATCGTTACAACAGTACATACAGTCACACACAGCTCACAGCACGAGTCGTTACAACAGTACGTACAGTCACACACAGCTCGCTGCACGTATCGTTACAACAGTACGTACAGTCACACACAGCTCGCTGCACGTGTCGTTACAACAGTACGTACAGTCACACACAGATCGCTGCACGAGTCGTTACAACAGTATGTACAGTGACACACAGCTTGCTGCACGTATCGTTACAACAGTACGTACAGTCACACACAGCTCACTGCACGAATTGTTACAACAGTACACACAGTCACACACAGCTCGCTGCACGAATCGTTACAACAGTACACACAGTCACACACAGCTCACTGCACGAGTTGTTACAACAGTACGTACAGTCACACACAGCTCGCTGCACGTATCGTTACAACAGTACGTACAGTCACACACAGCTCACTGCACGAATTGTTACAACAGTACATACAGTCACACACAGCTCGCTGCACGAGTCGTTACAACAGTACACACAGTCACACACAGCTCGCTGCACGTATCGTTACAACAGTACATACAGTCACACACAGCTCGCTGCACGTATCGTTACAACAGTACATACAGTCACACACAGCTCACAGCACGAGTCGTTACAACAGTACACACAGTCACACACAGCTCGCTGCACGTATCGTTACAACAGTACATACAGTCACACACAGCTCGCTGCACGAGTCGTTACAACAGTACACACAGTCACACACAGCTCGCTGCACGTATCGTTACAACAGTACATACAGTCACACACAGCTCGCTGCACGTATCGTTACAACAGTACATACAGTCACACACAGCTCACAGCACGAGTCGTTACAACAGTACGTACAGTCACACACAGCTCGCTGCACGTATCGTTACAACAGTACGTACAGTCACACACAGCTCGCTGCACGTGTCGTTACAACAGTACGTACAGTCACACACAGATCGCTGCACGAGTCGTTACAACAGTATGTACAGTGACACACAGCTCGCTGCACGTATCGTTACAACAGTACATACAGTCACACACAGCTCGCTGCACGTATCGTTACAACAGTACATACAGTCACACACAGCTCACAGCACGAGTCGTTACAACAGTACACACAGTCACACACAGCTCGCTGCACGTATCGTTACAACAGTACATACAGTCACACACAGCTCGCTGCACGAGTCGTTACAACAGTACACACAGTCACACACAGCTCGCTGCACGTATCATTACAACAGTACATACAGTCACACACAGCTCGCTGCACGTATCGTTACAACAGTACATACAGTCACACACAGCTCACAGCACGAGTCGTTACAACAGTACGTACAGTCACACACAGCTCGCTGCACGTATCGTTACAACAGTACGTACAGTCACACACAGCTCGCTGCACGTGTCGTTACAACAGTACGTACAGTCACACACAGATCGCTGCACGAGTCGTTACAACAGTATGTACAGTGACACACAGCTTGCTGCACGTATCGTTACAACAGTACGTACAGTCACACACAGCTCACTGCACGAATTGTTACAACAGTACACACAGTCACACACAGCTCGCTGCACGAATCGTTACAACAGTACACACAGTCACACACAGTTCGCTGCACGTATCGTTACAACAGTACACACAGTCACACACAGCTCGCTGCACGTATCGTTACAACAGTACACACAGTCACACACAGCTCACTGCACGAATCGTTACAACAGTACATACAGTCACACACAGCTCACTGCACGAGTTGTTACAACAGTACGTACAGTCACACACAGCTCGCTGCACGTATCGTTACAACAGTACGTACAGTCACACACAGCTCAGAGCACGTATCGTTACAACAGTACCTACAGTCACACACAGCTCGCTGCACGAATCGTTACAACAGTACGTACGGTCACACACAGCTCGCTGCACGAATTGTTACAACAGTACATACAGTCACACACAGCTCGCTGCACGAATTGTTACAACAGTACATACAGTCACACACAGCTCAGAGCACGTATCGTTACAACAGTACCTACAGTCACACACAGCTCGCTGCACGAATCGTTACAACAGTACACACAGTCACACACAGCTCGCTGCACGTATCGTTACAACAGTACATACAGTCACACACAGCTCGCTGCACGTATCGTTACAACAGTACATACAGTCACACACAGCTCACAGCACGAGTCGTTACAACAGTACGTACAGTCACACACAGCTCGCTGCACGTATCGTTACAACAGTACGTACAGTCACACACAGCTCGCTGCACGTGTCGTTACAACGGTACGTACAGTCACACACAGCTCGCTGCACGTGTCGTTACAACGGTACGTACAGTCACACACAGATCGCTGCATGAGTCGTTACAACAGTATGTACAGTGACACACAGCTCGCTGCACGTGTCGTTACAACAGTACGTACAGTGACACACAGCTCGCTGCATGTATCGTTACAACAGTACGTACGGTCACACACAGCTCGCTGCACGAATCGTTACAACAGTACGTACCATGACACACAGCTCGCTGCACGTATCGTTACAACAGTACGTACCATGACACACAGCTCGCTGCACGTATCGTTACAACAGTACACACGGTCACACACAGCTCGCTGCACGAATCGTTACAACAGTACGTACCATGACACACAGCTCGCTGCACGTATCGTTACAACAGTACGTACGGTCACACACCGCTCGCTGCACGTATCGTTACAACAGTACACACGGTCACACACCACTCGCTGCACGAATCGTTACAACAGTACACACGGTCACACACAGCTCGCTGCATGTATCGTTACAACAGTACACACGGTTACACACAGCTCGCTGCACCTATCGTTACAACAGTACACACAGTCACACACAACTCGCTGCACGAATCGTTACAACAGTACGTACAGTCACACACAGCTCGCTGCACGTATCGTTACAACAGTACACACAGTCACACACAGCTCGCTGCACGAATCGTTACAACAGTACACACAGTCACACACAACTCGCTGCACGTATCGTTACAACAGTACACACAGTCACACACAGCTCACTGCACGTATCATTACAACAGCACGCACGGTCACACACAGCTCGCTGCACGAATCGTTACAACAGTACGTACGGTCACACACAGCTCGCTGCACGTATCGTTACAACAGTACGTACGGTCACACACAGCTCGCTGCACGTATCGTTACAACAGTACGTACGGTCACACACAGCTCGCTGCACGTATCGTTACAACAGCACGCACGGTCACACACAGCTCGCTGCACGAATTGTTACAACAGTACGTACGGTCACACACAGCTCGCTGCACGAATCGTTACAACAGTACATACGGTCACACACAGCTCGCTGCACGTATCGTTACAACAGTACGTACAGTCACACACAGCTCGCTGCACGTGTCGTTACAACAGTACGTACAGTCACACACAGATCGCTGCACGAGTCGTTACAACAGTATGTACAGTGACACACAGCTCGCTGCACGTGTCGTTACAACAGTACGTACAGTGACACACAGCTCGCTGCATGTATCGTTACAACAGTACGTACGGTCACACACAGCTCGCTGCACGAATCGTTACAACAGTACGTACCATGACACACAGCTCGCTGCACGTATCGTTACAACAGTACGTACGGTCACACACCGCTCGCTGCATGTATCTTTACAACAGTACACACAGTCACACACAGCTCGCTGCACGTATGGTTACAACAGTACACACAGTCACACACAGCTCACTGCACGTATCGTTACAACAGTACACACGGTCACACACAGCTCGCTGCACGTATCGTTACAACAGTACACACGGTCACACACCACTCGCTGCACGAATCGTTACAACAGTACACACGGTCACACACAGCTCGCTGCACGTATCGTTACAACAGTACACATGGTTACACACAGCTCGCTGCACCTATCGTTACAACAGTACACACAGTCACACACAGCTCGCTGCACGTATCGTTACAACAGCACGCACGGTCACACACAGCTCACTGCACGAATCGTTACAACAGTACATATAGACACAAATAATATTAGCAAAAGTCCCCGAATGGCATAGCCTGAAGGTTGACAGTGCATGGGAAGCTGTCCTGGAGCCATATTTATGCAAGAACAAGCACATAGCAGTTCTTCAACTCACACTGGGTCAGCGTCAGATGAAAGCAATCCAGCTTGTCTCCCAGGGAGCGAACACTGGAGAGCAGCAGCCGTGTGCAGCACAGATTCCAGCATGCCTGACCCACCTACGTTCTCTCCCACACCTCCTCTGGTGCCCCCTGCCCCGGGTGACCATAGCAGGAAACAATGCAAAATGAGGACCTGGTTCATGCAACAACCGAGGCCACACAGCTCCCTGCCATCGGTCTCACCTGTGAACTGATGAACCAGAATTGCAGTATTTGGAATTACCAAATACCAATTTTATGTGGATTGCTCAAGATTTCCAGCACCTGCAGAATTTTTTGTGATTTTTATTTATTCCCACAGAAATTGGACAGTGGCTTCAGTGTACTCATCTGAAATATATTTCCCTTCCAGTATTGGTTGAGCGAACTTGGCCTTTTCTGCTTGGAGCAATGGAAGATGAAGGGTGACTTGATAAAGGTGTATAAGATGATGAGAGGCATTGATCGTGTGAACAGCCAGAGGCTTCTTCCCAGGGCTGAAATGGCTAACATGAGGGGGCTTTATTTTTAAGGTGCTTGGAAGTAGGGGTAGAAGGGATGCCAGGGGTGAGTCTTTCACACTGAGACTGGTGAGTGTGTGGAATGCACCGCTGGTGGAGTCAGATACAATAGGGTCTTTTAAGAGACTCTTAGGTGGGTACATGGAGCTTAGAAAAATAGATGACTCTGTGGTAGGGTAATTCTAGGCAGTTTCTAGAGTACATAGGACATAGAATAGTACAGCACAGTACAGGCCCTTCGGCCCACAATGTTGTGCCGACCCTCAAACCCTGCCTCCCATATAAGCCTCCACCTTAAATTCCTCCATATACCTGTCTAGTAGTCTCTTAAACTTCACTAGTGTATCTGTCCCCACCACTGACTCAGGCAGTGCATTCCACGCACCAACCACTCTCTGAGTAAAAAACCTTCCTCTAATATCCCCCTTGAACTTCCCACCCCTTACCTTAAAGCCATGTCCTCTTGTATTGAGCAATGGTGCCCTGGGGAAGAGGTGCTGGCTATCCACTCTATCTATTCCTCTTAATATCTTGTACACCTCTATCATGTCTCCTCTCATCCTCCTTCTCTCCAAAGAGTAAAGCCCTAGCTCACTTAATCTCAGACATAATGCATCTCTGATAATGGTTGGCACAATATTGTGGGCTGAAGGGCCTGTAATGTGCTGCAGGTATCTATGTTCTATGTTCTACATACCGGTGAGGGTGATGTGATCAGTAAAATGATTTGAGCATGGAAAAGGCTCTCTAACACAAATGTGGGCAGAGTTACACACATGGGCAAGAAGGAGCTAGAGACAACTGGAGCCCTTTACCTCTTCCACCTGTCACCTCCCAGTTTCTCACATCATTTGCACTTCGCCCACTTCCCCACCTTCATCTGGATTCATCTATTATCCATCAGCTCATGTTTCACCCTCCCTTCACTTTCTCATTCTGGTTCCTGCCCTCTTCCTTTCTAGCCCTGATAAAGGGTCTCGGCCCGAAACATCAACGGTCACAATTGTTGCCACAGATGCTGCTGATCTGCTGAGTTCATTCAGCACTTTGTATGTGTTGCTCAAGATCAAAGCCAAGTCTGTTTACCTATGAAGTGGAATCAACTCAGATCCCAGCCTCGTGGTTCATAATTCCCAGAAGGTGCCTGACTGATATCACGGCCAAGGCAAATAAGGCAGAGGAGATAAACAAAAGCTGGGACTGCTGGGCAGGATGGGAATCATCTGTCCGGCAGCTGTCTGGTGGGAGGCAGTGTTAACATTCCAGGTCCATGATCTTTCATCGGAACCTAAGCACTAAATTACATTGTGTTGACAGGGTGATTTAGTGCAAAGTTATACATTTCTCCATATCTATCGACAAGACCTCGGTGGTCAATGGACCTGAGTCTGGGTCCAATTGTGCTATGTTGGTGTGTGATTGTGATTAAAACTTTCGGACCTCATGGTTACCCACCGATGGTCTCCCTTATCCCCTTCCCCAGTGAGCCAGCATACCCCCAACTTGGCTCTTGCTTTGCCCACCTCTAGACCTGCTGACCTAACACTGGCGGGTGATGATTGCCAAAACAAAAACCTCTCAATCAACATCTCACTAAAGAGCTGATTATTGACTGCAGGAGGGAGAACTCAGAGTTCTATAAGCCAGTCCCCACTAGGGGATCGGAGTTGGAGAATTCCTTGGCCTTATCATTTCAGAGGATCTGTCCTGGGACATCGTGAAGACAGCACGGCAGCAGACTACTTGCCAATACATCCCTAAAACCATCAGGTTCCTGAACTGACCTGTATAACTCCAACCCACCTCAGCAATGGAACACCACAAACCACTTCTTGGGATACCATGGACTTGTCCCTGGTTGTGTCTTTGTGTCTTTCAGATCATAAGACATAGAAGCAGAATTAGGTCATTCAGCCCATCAAGTTTTCTCTGACATTTGATCTTGGGTGATTTATTTTCATTCTTAACCGCATTCTCCTGCCCTTCCCCCACAAACTTTGACATCCTTTTGCACCAAGATCTTGCTTTGCACAGTCTTTCACTGTGCCTGTATCTTACTGAGCTTATGACAATAAGCTCTCTTGACTCAAATCTCTCCACCCATGTCTCTATATAACTTCCACCTTCCTATTTCTACACTCACTGGCATCTGGCACAGGGAGGAATCTGGAGATTCCAGCTTTTGAGTTCTTGCTCCTTAATCTCTTCCCTTATTATACAGTCATAGAGCACGATAGCACAGAAAGTGTTGCCATGCTGCCAGTACCAACATAGCATTCCCTAAAGCTCGCTAACCCTACCCATAAGTCTCTAGAATGTAGCAAGGAACTGGAGCATGTGAAGGAAACCCATTTTTTCCATTTCCACCATTCCTGTACATCTCCCTAAGAACCTCATCCCATCTTCTACTGATATTGGTGGTATCAATGTGGACCTGAACCTCTGGCTCCTCACCCTACCCCCCTCCCTCCTCTCCAAAGCTGTGAAATCATAAACCCCAGCACCAGGAAGGCCATAGCCCATCCTGGAATCAATTCTGCACATGTGGAACATTGACCAGAAAGCATGTCTCTCTACTTCCTGTTCCTCAGTCCCTTCTAGCTCCCTCTGTTGTGGATTGCTGAACTGGGTTTTATCTTGCACCACTAAACACAGTGTGCCCCATGATCAGTAGGGGTAGTGACTATCAGAGTGGGAGAGTGACGTGGGATGCACACTCCTCACCACAAGACAGGAAATCTCAAAAATAGTGGGCTATATCTGTGTGGTGTATGAGACAGCCGCCAATTACCGCCTTTCCCCTGAAGGTCCTTGGGGAACAACAGACCACACATGTACAGTCCATCCACTCCCAGACTGAGGAAGACACTCTCCAACTTCCAGCGCCCTTCCGAGACAGTCTCCACACATGTTGTTTGTGCTAACCCACCACAATTTGACACAATTAAGTCACAGGTCCCAAAATCCGGTGTTCCATTTCAGAATCTGTGGGTGGCTGGGGTAATTTAGCAATTACAACCTTTCTGGAAAGCAGATGCTATCAGCAAGGATAACGGCTGCAAATTGTTCAAGGATAAATTCTGCTTTCCCTTGTTTCTGTGGAATCCAGTGGTCGCCAATTACTTACCTAAGTACCAATTACTTAATTCTTCACTTCACCACTTCTCTGACCAGAGACAACGGGACAGCTGCAAAAGTCAGATGACGGGAGGAACTCAGCAGGTTGGACAGCAGCTGTGGAGGAGCGGGAGACTGTTGACGCTGCATGAATACTCCAACCACCAGGCTCAAAAAACAGCTTCTATGCCACTCTTGTCAGGCTCCTGCATGAACCTCGTGTACAATAAGACGGCCTCCAACCTATCTCGTTATGATCTTGCACTTTATTGTTTACCTGTACAGCATTCCTTCAGGAGCTTTTACACTTCATTCTGCATTGTTATTATTTTACTTTATTCTGCTCAGTGCACTGTGTAATGAATTGATCTGCATGATCAGTACTCAAGACAAACTTTTCACTGTACACATGACAATAATAAACCAATAACCAATACCATTACCAATATCAATATGGCTCAAAGGAAATCCAGCCTTGGCTCATTGCTCTGCTATTGAGGGAGTGATTGAGACATGCAGGCACCATTTTTGGATTCTTAATCCCATGGAAGATGAAGGGTATGGGGGAAGGTTGTTATTCTGGCTGGTGGTTCATGACCAGTAGGATTAGTGCTGGGACCTCTGTTCTTTGTGTTATATATCAATGATATTGAAAGTGGAGGGGATGTTTCCAGTAGTGGACTAGTGTAGACTCAGATGGCACAGCCTCAGAATAGAAGAACAACCCTTTGGAACAGAGATGAGAAGGAATTTCGTTTGCTATTGTGTCATGAATTTGTGAAATCCAGGTCATTGGGTATGTTTAACGCCGAGGTTGATAGATTCTTGAATAGTAAGGGTGCCAAAGGTTATGGTGAGAAGATAGAAGAATGAGGTTGAGGAGGATAATCAATCAGCAATGGGCTGACTGGCCTAATTATTTTATGCTCCTCTACCTGTGGTCTTATGGTCTCATGGTCTAAAATATGGGTGTCAAAGGTTATGTGTTGTAAGCAGGCAGGAGAATGGGGTTGAGTAAGATAATAAATCAGCTAAAATCAAATAGTAGAGCAGGCTTGATGGCTGAATAAATAGCCCAATTCTTCTATGCCGAAATTCTATGGTCTAAGGTGTAAATGGGTGATGGATGACATCAAAATTGGTGGTTTTGTGGGCACCACCTTTATTTAGAGACACAGTGTGAAATAGGCCCTTCTGACCCACCAAACTGCGTCATGTTTCAACAAGGTCGCTGCTCATTCTTCCAAACGACGAAGAACACAGACAGAGCCGTCCTGCTTTGCACTCTCCACTGGAAGTATCCTGGTGGACAGTGTAAAGGGCTATCAAAGAGTACGGCATGATGTAGATCAGATCAGATCAGATACAGATATGGACAGGGAAAGTGGCACACACACACACACACACACACACACACTCACACACACACACACACACACACACACACACATACACACACACACGTATACACAAACAAACACGCATACACATACACATACACATGCACACACACACAAACACAAACACACAAACACGCAAACACACACACAAACACAAACACACATACACATACACGCACACACTCATACACACACACACACACACGGATACACACATACACATACACAAACACAAACACACACACAAACACGTAAACACACACACAAACACAAACACGCATACACATACATTCACACACATACACACACAAACACAAACACGTATACACATACACACACAAACATGTATACAGATACACACACACGTATACACACACAAACACACATACACATACACACGCACACACACACACACACACACACAAACACACACAAACACAAACACACATGCACATACACATACACATACATGCACACACTCATACACACACACACAAACACAAACATGCATACACATACACATACACACACACATAGACACACACGCACACACATACACATGCAAACATGCTTACACACACACAAACACAAACACGTATACACATACACACATCACACATACACATACAAACACGCATACACACACATACACACACAGACTCAAACACGCATACACACACGTGCACACAAACACACATACACACACGCGCACACATGCACATAAACATACATGACTGATACCCACCCACACGTTTGCCTTTAGATAAACAAGCACAATCTCAGAGGTGCGCAGATGTATGCAAACATACAGAAACACATAGTCACACACATGTGACTAGGCATACATACTGTATGATCAGCAATACCCCGTTGTTCATTTACTCTGGATAAATTTATTAAAGAACATTATTTGTTAGTTAAATGTCTCAATGTTCCTTCTGCTTATAATTTCCAGCTCTTTAGCTGAGCTGGGACACAGTGTGATAGAAGTTTCCCAGAGACTCGAGTTAGGAGAATATTTTTGAAGTTCACTGCCAGCGACCAGCGAAGTGACTGCATTGATAGCACTCACTCTCCCCACCATCAGACACATGGGTGCCACATGCTGTGCTTGTTTTCCTCTCCCAAGCTTAATTCAGTTCTCCAAACAGCACGTTGTTGGACCACCGTGAATGGGAAAACCATTCCCACCATGAGCTTGTTACCAGAGTCTGGGTCCACTTACACTCCATTTGAAGGAGGTTAGCAATGGAAGAGCAGTGCGAACGGAATTTGGGGAGTGTCTGCTCCTGTAGGGGATCGCTCTGTGAAGGTGATCCCTTGTACCAAGAGCACCGGCGAGACTCACTAACTACATTGCTGGAGTGATGAGACAGAGGATAACTTTCATTGAAGGCAAATGTGATGTTAACATTCATTTTGAGAGGACTAGAATACAAAAGCAAGCATGTAATGCTGAGACATTGGTCAAACTGCACAGAGCATTGTGAGCTGCCGAGAAAGGATTTGCTGGCATTGGAGAGGGTCCAGAGGAGGCTCATAAGAATGATCCCAGGTATGAAAGGGTTAATGTATGGGGAGGGTTAGGTGGCTCTGGCACTGTACTCACTGGAGATCAGAAGAATGAGGAGGGAACTCATTAAAACTTATTTGATATACAAAGACCCAGATAGAGTGGATGTGGAAAGAATATTTCCTGTAGTGGGGGAGTCTAGGACCAGAGGACACAGCCTCAGAATAGAGGGCCGTCCATTTAGAACAGAGATGTGGAAGAATTTCTTGAGCCAGAGGGTGGTGAATCTGTGGAATTCACTGCCATGGATGGCTGTGGAGGCCAGATCATTGAATATATTTAAAGTGAAGGTGGATAGGTTCTTGGTAAGTCAGGACATCAAAAGTTATGGGGAGAATGCAGAGAATGGTGCTGAGAGGGGGGAATAAATCAGCCATGATTGAATGACAGAGCGGACTCAATGGGCCAAATGGCCTAATGGGCTTCATTTTCACTATGGATGTCCAATCCTTATACACCTTCATTCCCCATCAAGAAGGCTTCAAAGCCCTCCGCTACTTTCCGGATGATAGATCTCACCAGTTCCCCACCACCACTACCCTCTTCTGGTTGGCAGAACTGGTACTCACACTTAATAACTTCTCTTTCGGCTCTTCCTACTTTCTTCAGACCAAGGGTGTATCTATGGGCACTCGCATAGGCCCCAGCTATGCCTGCCTCTTCGTTGGTTATGTAGAACAGTCGGTGTCTATTTCCTGAGGAGACTGAGGTCCTTTAACACCTGCCGGACGACGCTGAGGATGTTCTACGAGTCTGTGGTGGCCAGTGCTATCATGTTTGCTGTTGTGTGCTGGGGCAGCAGGCTGAGGGTAGCAGACACCAACAGAATCAGCAAACTCATTTGTAAGGCCAGTGATGTTGTGGGGATGGAACTGGACTCTCTGACGGTGGTGTCTGAAAAGAGGATGCTCTCCAAGTTGCATGCCATCTTGGACAATGTCTCCATAATGTACTGGTTGGGCACAGGAGTACATTCAGCCAGAGACTCATTCCACTGAGATGCAACACATAGCGTCATAGGAGATCATTCCTGCCTGTGGCCATCAAACCTTACAACTCCTCCCTTGGAGGATCAGACACCCTGAGCCAATAGACTGGTCCTGGACTTATTTCCTGGCATAATTTACATATCACTATTTAACTATTTATGGTTTTATTGCTATTTAATTATTTATGGTGCAACTGTAATGAAAACCAATTTCCTCCGGGATCAATAAAGTATGACTATGACTATGACTATGACTATGACTATGCTCCAAACCTATTCTGGTACTGCTCCCCAACTTTTCCTTCGGTACATTGACAACTACATTGGTGCTGCTTCCTGCACCCATGCTGAGCTCGTCAATTTCATTGACTTTACTTCAAACTTCCACCCAGCACTCAAATTCACTTGGTCTATCTCAGACACTTCTCTCTCCTTTCTTGATCTCTCGGTCTCCATCTCTGGAGACAGACTGTCCACTGACATCTTCTACAAGCCCACTGACTCTCATAACTACTTCGACTATATCTCTTCCCACCCTGCCACATGCAAAAATGTCATTCCCTATTCCCAGTTCCTCCGTCTCCGCCGCATCTGCTCCCAGGATGACGCTTTCCATTTCAGGACATCTCAAATGTCCTCTTTCTTTAAGGATCGTGCTTTCCCTTCTGCCATCATCAATGATGCCCTCACCCACATCTCCTCCATTTCCCACACTTTGGCCCTCACCCCATCCTACCGCCACCCCAACAGGGACAGAGTTCCCCTTGTCCTCACCTATCACCCCACTAGCCTCCGGATCCAGCACATTATCCTCTGCAACTTCCACCACCTTCAACAGGACCCCACCACTAAGCACATCTTTCCCTCTCCACCCCTCTCCGCTTTCCACAGGGATCGTTCCCTTTGTGATTCCCAGGTCCACACGTCCCTCTCCACGGATCTCCCACCCGGCACTTATCCTTGTAAGCGTAAGTGCTACACCTGTCCCTACATCTCCTCTCTTGCCACCATTCAGGGCCCCAAATAGTCCTTCCAGGTGAGGCAACACTTCACTTGTGAGTCTGTTGGGGTCATCTATTGCATCCGGTGCTCCCGGTGCGGCCTCCTCTACATCGGTGAGACCCGATGCAGATTGGGGGACCGCTTCGTCGAGCACCTCCGCTCCGTCCGCCAAAACAGACAGGATCTCCCAGTAGCCACTCACTTCAACTCTGCTTCACATTCTCATTCGGATATGTCTATACATGGCCTCCTCTACTGCCATGATGAGGCTAAACTCAGGTTGAAGGAGCAACACCTCATTTACCGTTTAGGTAGTCTCCAGCCCCGTGGTATGAACATAGAATTCTCCAACTTCCAGTAATTCTCTCACCCTCCCTTCCCCTATCCCTATGTCACTCTGCCCCCTCCCCCAGCTGCCTACCACCTCCCTCATGATTCCACCTCCTTCTACTACCCCTTGTGTTTTCCCCTATTCCTTCTTCACCTTTCCTGCCTATCACCTCCCTGCTTCCCCTTCCTCACCCCTTTATCTTTCCCCTTACTGGTTTTTCACCTGGAACCTACCAGCCTTCTCCTTCCCACCCTCCCCCCACCTTCTTTACAGGGCCTCTGCCCCTTCCCTCTTCAGTCCTGATGAAGGGTTCCGGCCTGAAACGTCGACTGATCGTTTCCACGGATGCTGCCCGACCTGCTTAGTTCCTCCAGCGTGTTGTGAGTGTTGCTTTGACCCCGGCATTTGCAGAGTATTTTGTGTTTACAATTAATTTCAATATAGTTCCTACCCTCTGCACCACATTTACAGGTTTTATTTAGATGTGCAGTAGCGTAGCTGTTAGCAAGATGCTATTAAACTCAGGGCTTTAGAGTTCAGAGTTCCATCCCAGTGCCACCTATAAGGAGTTTCTACCTTCTCCTCGTCAACGCTTGGGTTTCCCCCATGTGCACCAGTTTCCTCCCACAGTCCAAAGACTTACTGGTTAGTAGGTTAACTGATCATTGTAAATTGTCCGGTGATCAGGCTAGTGTTAAACAGGTGGGTTGCTGGGCGTTGTGGCTTTTTGAGACAGAAGGGCCCGTTCGGCTGTATCTCTAAATAAATGATAAATACAGTCAATAAGTGTATCCAGTGATTTGCTTTTATCAGAGTCCTCCTGTGTCCTTGGTGGGTCAGTGGTTCCCTGTGACAGACAAGGTGCAACAGGAATTCACCGTTAATGATCCCTAACCAACAAGGCAATGTTCATCATCCAAAATCCATGCCATCTTCTTACTGCTACCATCAGGCAGGAGGTGCAGAAGCCTGAAGCATCATGGTCAGGAACTGCTACTTGAACCAACCTGCACAACCCTAATCACTATACTGTAGTTTAATACTGTGACCACTTTGACTGACATACATGAAAAAGTTTTTTTGAGCAACACACGTAAAATACTAGAGGAACTCAGCAGGTCAGGCAGCATCTATGGAGAGGAATAAACAGTCAATATCTTGGGCCAAGACCCTTCCTCAGGACTGGGAAAAAAAGGGGGCAGGAGCCAGAATAAGAAGATGGGGAAGGGGGAGTATCAGAGACAAGTTTTTACACAGGAACTTGTAGGTGTGTAGAACATGCTGCCAGGAGTGGTAGTAGAGGCAGAAACATTAGGGAGATCTGGAGGGCGGAGCTTAGTTACGATGGCGCTATATGACGATTCCTTTGCTTGCATTTTCGGAAACAGCTCTATTTCCATCTTTAATATCTCTATTTTACCTTTTCAGGTTTCTTTTAAAGACCCTGACATGGAGTAACACGCTGAGTTTGCGGAAATGGGACCTGCTGTCGGGATTTCATGACTGCCGTTATTCGAGATGCCAAGGACACGGCCTAAGAGCTTAGCTCATCTTCAGAGGTCAGAGATCTCGTGGCTCTAGAGACAGGCGGATTGAAGGTTGCTGTCCCGGCTGGAGATCAGTGTGTCATGGGAGTTGGAAGATCAATGGTTGTGTGCCCAGAGACCTGAGATCTTTGGGCACAGAGCTTGGAAAAAGCAATGCAATGGATTTTTAACATTGTAAACCAGCGAGTTGTTTGTTATGTCTCCCTTCTTGCTGTGAAATGGGGACATCTCTTTCCCCCTTATTAGGGAGAGAGACAGCCTGTGGTATGGCGAATGAGTAGTCTTTGGGGTAACTGCAAGTCTGTGTCTTTGCTGTTTCTTTGTTGCACGCTAGAGTGCTCGGTGGTGGGTGCCAATGTTTCTTTTTGCTGGTGGGGGGAGGGGAGATTGTTGCTTGCTGCCGCTTACGTGCGGGAGGGAGAGGAGCTGGGGGGGGCTTTGGGGTTCTAACATTTAAATGTCATTCATTCTTTGGGGGCACTCTGCTGTTCGTGGATGGCTGTGAAGAAAAAGCATTTCAGGATGTATATCGTATACATTTCTCTGACATTTAATGTACCTTTGAAACCTTTGATTTAACAGACTCTTAAATAGGCACACAGATGATAGAAAAATGGAGGGATATGTTGGAGGTGCGGGTTAGATGAATCCGAGTGTAGGTTTAAAGGTTGGCACAACATTGTGGGATAAAGAGCCTGCACTGAGCTGTACTATGTTCTATGTTCTAACGTCTTATGGAACCCATCAATAGCAAGAAATTAGAATCTTTTGTAAGATGTATTTTAAGCAACACTTACAGTACGCTGGATGAACTCAGCAGGTCGGGCAGCATCAGTGGAAACGATGTGTCGACGTTTCGGGCCGGAACCCTTCGTCAGGACTGAAGAATGAAGAAGGTGGAAGGATTTGAAGAATGCTTGTAGGTTCAGTTGAAAGACCAGTAAATTGAAAGACAAAGGGATGGGGGAGGGGAAGCATCGACATCATAGGCAGGAAAACAATGGGTAGTAGAAGAAGGAGGCAGAACCATGAGGGAGGTGATAGGCAGCTGGGGGAGGGGGCAGAGTGAAATAGGGATAGAGGAAGAGAGGGGGAGGGAATTACTGGAAGTTGGAGAATTCTATGTTCATACCAAGGGGCTGGAGACTACCTAGATGGTATATGAGGTGTTGCTTCTCCAACCTGAGTTTAGCCTCATCATGGCAGTAGAGGAGGCCATGTATGGACATATCTGAATGTGAGTGGAAAGCAGAGTTGAAGTGGGTGGCTACCGGGAGATCCTGTCTGTTGTGGCGGACGGAGCGGAGGTGCTCGACGAAGCGGTCCCCCAATCTACGTCGGGTTTCACCGATGTAGAGGAGGCCGCACTGGGAGCACCGGATGCAATAGATGACCCCAACAGACTCAACAGACAGGATCTCCCGGTAGCCACCCACTTCAACTCTGCTTCCCACTCCCATTCAGATATGTCCATACATGGCCTCCTCTACTGCCATAATGAGGCTAAACTCAAGTTGGAGGAGCAACACCTCAGATACTGTCTAGGTAGTCTCCAGCCCCTTGGTATGAACATAGAATTCTCCAACTTCCAGTAATTCCCTCCCCCTCTCTTCCTCTATCCCTATTTCACTCTGCCCCCTCCCCCAGCTGCCTATCACCTCCCTCATGGTTCCGCCTCCTTCTTCTACTACCCATTGTTTTCCCGCCTATGATGTCGATGTTTCCCCTCCCCCACCCCTTTGTCTTTCAAATTACTGGTCTTTCAACTGAACCTGCAAGCATTCTTCAAATCCTTCCACCTCCTTCATTCTTCAATCCTGACGAAGGGTTCCCGCCCGAAATGTCGACTCATCGTTTCCACTGATGCTACCCGACCTGCTGAGTTCATCTAGCGTACTGTAAGTGTTGCTTTGATCACAGCATCTGCAGATTATTTTGTGTTTAAGATGTATTTTAATCTGTCCCCTGCCTCTAATTGTAGGTGTTGAGCTTTGCAAGGCATTCAATAATTAGATACTGGGTGAGTATTGAAATGTAACATTGAGGATAGTCAACAATATTGGACTGTGACCTATCACCAAGCAGGATTCATTAGAAAGGGGGAATAAAAATAACACAAGTACAAGTCGAGCGGCCATTGTTGGAGCAGTCACTAGTGTGAGTGGGTCAGTGTTTGGAGTGGCTTTGGCTTTGGCTCATCAGGCTTCGGTGAGATCAGGCTAGGGCAAGGTAAAGTATCTAGTGGGTTTCTTTTTGTTCTTAATTCTTTATTCTTCATCTGTTATGGCTTAGTAGTGTAGTGAGAGTGGCTCCAGGGGCAGTGTTTTGTACTGTGGGTGAGATATGGCAATATTGGGAGACCTCTATTCTCCCAGATAAACACTGGATCTGCAACTCGATGACCTTTGGCTCATATGGGAGAATGAGGAGGTAGTCACCCCCAGATTGCAGGAGACAGGCAAAAGTTCAAAGTTCAATGTAAAATTTATTGTCAGAGTACATACATGTCAGCACATACAATCCTGTAATTCTTTTTCCTGCAGGCATACTTAGCAAATCTATAGAATAGTAACTGCAAACAGGATGAGTGAACAACAAACTGTAAATGCAAATATAAATAAATAGCAATAAATAACGAGTATGAAATCGCAAGATAAAGAGTCCTTAAAGTGAGACCATCGGTTGTGGGAACACCAAAAACGACATGAATGTAGTTGTCCCCTTTTGTTCAAGAGCCTGATGGTTGAGGGGTAATAACTGTTCTTGAACCTGGTGTTGCAAGTCCTGAGGCTCTCAATAGGAACTTTTGCTCAAGGTGGCACCAGTCTACAATGCTCCCTTGGTCGACTTCTCCCAGATAGCAAAGAAAAATATTGTTTTTACTTCTTTTACATTGATTTTCACCTTAAATGTGCTTCTGGGACTGTTGGAGCCTGTGATTTACAGTGTGGAGATCATTTGGGTGATCCAGCACTTTGCTGTCTCCAAGAAGATTCAGGGAAGTGACCACAAACTCTGAGACAGGTTGCGAGCTGATGTTCAACTCCATTTTGCCACTGAAAGTGTCCATTAATTGCCAACTAAAGCGCCATGGAAAGTTGAGACATCGAGGTGAATGGAAAAGGTGAGTGAGAACTTCATTGCCAACTGTCTGCATTTTGATGGCTGCTGGAGGCGTCTGTGAGCAGCCTATCACTGTGGCAGGCAGGTAGGCCTCTTTGCTTTGTGTGCTGTCTCTCTCTTTCGATGAATGTTGGTGATATTGTAGGATGCTATCATGGTTCTGCATTTATGGACTGGACTATTTCATTTATGGACTGTGGACTTTTTTTCAACCATATGGTTTTATGTTCTGTGCTTTGTCATTGCCCATTCCTTTTCTGTTTTGTTGTGCAAAGGGAGGGTATTTGGGGATTGATGTTCTGTTAGTTTTTTCTCTGGGGAAGGGGTTTTTTTTTTGGCGGGGGGGGAACAATGTTCCTGTTCTGTATTGTGCTGGAGGAGGGTGGATTTTAGCGGCGGCGGTGATGATCTGAATGCCGTTCTTTTTTCTATGGGGGTGTGGGTTTGTTGTTTCTCTCTGAACGACTTTCATGCTCTTTTTTTGTTTCATGGCTATCTGTGATATCATACTGGAAGAACATTATATCATTTCTTAATGCATGCATTTCTAAATGACAATAAACGAGGACTGAGTGTCCTTATAATCTAATCTAATGAAGACAGATTTTACAGTTGACTATGGATAACATGCTTTGATAATGAATAAATGAACCCTTATGAACTTGTACTTTCTACCTGGTGGCACAGTGGATCAGCGCCATACTCCGGAGCGAAGGTTCCCGAGTTCGAATCCAGGTCGGGCCACCCCCGAGCACGCTTTCCATCCATGCCGGGTTGAGCGTCGAGCTAGCCACTCGGCCTCGTTAAAAATATACAAGGGTCGAGTCAGGAACGTTCATAACGCGACCCGATTAATCCTAACACCACGTGCCAGACAAGGATGGCTGAATGTCTGGTACGACATGCTTACAAAAAACTTTCTACCTGATGGCAGCAGTGAGCAAACAGCATGGCCTGGGTGGTGAGGATCTTTGATGATGGATGCTTCTTTTCTACAGCAATCTTTCATGTAGATGCGCTCAATGGTTGGGAGGGCTTTACCCATGATGTACTGGGCCAAATCCATTACCTTTTGTAGGAATTTTCACTCAAAGGCATTGGTGTCCCCATACCAGGCCGTAATGCAGCCAGTCAATAGACTTCCCACCACCAATCTATAGAAGCCTGTCAAAGTTTTCAATGACATGCCGTGTCTCTGCAGACTCCTGAGGAAGTAGAGGTGCTGTCATGCTTTCTTTGCAATTATGATGTGTCCGGGACAGGTCCTCTGAGATGGTGGCTCCCAGGAATTTAAAGTTACTGACTCACTCCACCTCTGATTGCCCGATGAGTACTTGGTTTCCCTCCCCTGGTCCACAATCAGTTCTTTGGTCTTGCTGATAATCAGTGAGAGGTTGTTGTTGTGACACCACTCAGCCAAATTTTCGATCTCCCTCCTGAATGCTGATTCATCACCACCTTTGATACAGCCCACAACAGTGGGGTCATCAGTAAACTTGTATGTGGTGTTGGAGCTGTACTTAGCCGCACAGTCATGGGTGACAAGGGGCTAGACACACATTCCTGTGGTGGACCTGTGCAGATGGAGAATGTGGAGGAGCTATGCTTACTAATCCAAACTGAAAGGAGTCTGCAAGTGAGGAAATCCAGTACGCAATTGCACAAGGGGGTATTGAAGCCCAGATTTTGGAGCTCACTGATCAGTTTTGAGGGGACAATGGTATTAAAAGATGAGCTGTAATCAATAAAGAGCACCCTGATGTATGCATCTGTGCTGTCCAAATGTTCCAGGATTGTGTGAAGAGCCAGTGAAATGGCATCTACTGTGGACCTGTTGCTTTGGTTGGCAAATTGTAGCAGATCCAAGAGCCACTCAGACAGGAGCTGATATGTTTCAACACCACTCTCTCAAAATACTTTATCACTGCAGAGGTAAGTGCCACTGGATAATAGTCAATGAGGAAGGTTACCTGGCTCTTCTTGGACACCAGTATGGTTGAAGCCTGCTTAAAGCGTGTGGGAACAACACACTGCCAGAGCGAGAATTTGAACAACATACGTCAAAGTTGCTGGTGAACGCAGCAGGCCAGGCAGCATCTCTAGGAAGAGGTGCAGTCGACGTTTCAGGCCGAGACCCTTCGTCAGGCGAGAGTTTGAAGCTAGTTTGAAGGTGAACACACCAGCTAGTCGGTCAGCATAGGTACTCGGTCAAGTACTCTGTCCGGAACAGAAGCTTTTCTTGGATTCACTCTCTTATCTTCAGAATCTTCAGATACTGAGACCAAAGGATCATTAGGAGATATGGGGGTGCACGAAGGCTCCTCCCTGTTCTAGTGGTCAAAGCGAGCATAGAAGGCATTGAGCCCATCAGGAAGCGAAACTCCGACATTCCCGATGATGCTAGATTTAACTTTGTAGGAGGTAATGGCACTCAAACTCTGCCACAGTTGTCGTGCATTTCTCGTTGATTCCAGTCTAGTCCGGAATCTCCACTTCACCTATGAGATGGCTTTCTGGAGATCATATCTACACCTCTTGTAGCATTCTTGATCTCCAGACTTGAATGCCTCTGATCTGGCCCTCAGCAAGTTCCAGATTTCATGGTTCATCTAGGGCTTCTGATTGGGGTAAACACTGAACGATTTTGTGAGGATAGACTCATCCACAACTGTTTTACTAGAGTCTGTTACAATCCTGGTGTAGTCACTCAGATCCTCAGATGAGCCTGTCCACTGACTCAAGGCAATCCTGTGATTGACCCTCTGCCTCCCATGACCTTTTGATCTCTGGAGCCTTGCTCTTTAGGATCTGTCTGTCTGTATGTATGCAGGTAGTAGGAGTACAGCCAACTGATCCAACTTGCCAAAATAACCCCCTGTGTCTGAACACCAAAGAGAATTGACTAAAAAGGTAACTGGGTGACTGTCAGGAGAAGGGAGGGGAATGCACCACCAGTGTGGAGTACTCCTGTGGCCATTCCCCTCAGTAATAGGTTTACCACTGTCTCCACCACATCTGCTCTCAGGATGAGGCTTTTCATTCCAGGACGAAGGAGATGTCCTCCTTTTTTAAAGAAAGGGGCTTCCCTTCCTCCACCATCAACTCTGCTCTCAAACGCATCTCCCCCATTTCACGCACATCTGCTCTCACCTCATCCTCCCACACCCCACTAGGAATAGGGTTCCCCTTGTCCTCACCTACCACCTCACCAGCCTCTGGGTCCAACATACTATTTTCTGTAACTTCTGCCACCTCCAACGGGATCCCACCACTAAGCACATCTTTCCCTCCCTCCCCCTCTCTGCTTTTCGCAGGGATCTTTCCCTACGCGACTCCCTTGTCCATTCGTCCCCCCCATCCCTTCCCACCGATCTCCCTCCCGGCACTTATCCTTGTAAGCGGAACAAGTGCTGCACATGCCCTTACACTTCCTCCCTTACCACCATGCAGGGCCCCAGACAGTCCTTCCAGGTGAGGCGACACTTCACCTGTGAGTCGGCTGGGGTGATATACTGCGTCCAGTGCTCCCAATGCCGCCTTCTATATATTGGCGAGACCTGACGCAGGCTGGAAGACCATTTCGCTGAGCACCTACGCTCCGACCACCAGAGACAGCAGGATCTTCCAGTGGCCACACATTTTAATTTCACGTCCCATTCCCATTCTGATATGTCTATCCACGGCCTCCTCTATTGTCAAGATGAAGCCACACTCAGGTTGGAGGAACAACACCTTATATTCCATCTGGGTAGCCTCCAACCTGATGGCACGAACATTGACTTCTCCAGCTTCTGTTAATGCCCCACCTCCCCTTCGTACCCCTTCCCTTATTTATTTATTTATTTATGTATGTATGTATGTATGTATGTATGTATGCATGTATGTATTTATTTCCCCCTTTTTTTTCTCTCTCTGTCTTTTTTCTCCCTCTGTCCCTCTCACTATAACTCCTTACCCATCCTCTGGGCTCTCCCCCCACCTTTCTTTCTCCCTCGGCCTCCTGTCCCATGTTCCTCTCCCTTCTCCAGCCTCATATCCCTTTTGCCAATCAACTTTCCTGCTCTTAACTCCATCCCTCCCCCTCCTGTCTTTCCTATCATTTCAGATCTCTCCTTCCCCCTCCACTTTCAAACCTCTTACTATCTCTTCCTTCAGTTAGTCCTGACGAAGGGTCTCGGCCCGAAACGTCGACTGTACCTCTTCCTGTAGATGCTGCCTGGCCTGCTGCGTTCACCAGCATTTCTTGTGTTTGTTACCACTGTGGATACTGTTGAGGGGAGATGACCTACCAATGGGGAGCCACAGTGACTGGGTCCCTCGCACAGTCTGGTGATGTGGGTCAGAGGAGAAGAGAGCTGAAGAGAATGGCAGTGGTGCTACGAGATTCCGTAGTCAGGGGAACAGAGATACGATTCTGTGGGTTCAATAGAGACATCTGGATGATATGTTGCCTCCCAGATGCCAGGGTTAGGGATGTCTCAGATTGGGACCGTGATGTTCTAAAGGAGGAGGGTACATATTGGCACCAATGACATAGGTAGCAAAGGTGTCGAGGTCCTGAAGAGAGATTTCAGGGACCCCCAGGGTAGTAATCTCTGGATTGCACCCTGTGCCACACGCCAGTAGAGATAAGAATAGGATGACTAGCAGGTGAGTGTGTGGCTGAGGAACTGGTGCAGAGACCAGGGGTTCAGGTTTATGGATCATTGGGATCTCTTCTGGGAACTTACGTCCTGTTCAAAAGGGACTAGTTACATCTCAAACAGAGGAGGACCAATATCTTTTTGGGCAGGTTTGCTAGAGTTGTTTGGGAGGGTTTAAACATCTCCTTCCCCCGTAGGCCACGAACTTATCAATCACCCCTGCTGTGGACCAATTTCTGGAGGTCCAAGACGCCGACTTCTACATAGAAGGGATCCGTATGCTCCACGACCGCTGGACTAAGTGCGTACATGTAGGAGGGGACTGTGCTGAAAAATAAATGTGCTAGGTTTTCTAAAATTGACCCCTTCTACCTTAGGCCACAAACTTATCAACCACCCCTCGTACTTCCCAAAGAGGAAGAAGTATTCTAAAGGAAAGATGACACAACTGTGGCTAACAAGAGGAGTCAAAAACAATATAAAAGCATATAATAGAGCAAAAATTAGTGGGAAGTTAGAGGATTGGTGAGATTTTTAAAATGAACTGAAGACAACTAAAAAAGTCATCAACAAGAAAAAGATGGAATATGAAAGTGAACTAGCCAGTAATATTAAAGAAAGTACCAAAAGATTCTTCAGATACACGAAGTGTAAAAGAGAGGCAATAGTCTATATCAGATCTCTGGAAAATGATGCTGTAGAGGTAATAATGGAGGACAAGGAAATGGTGAACAAACTGAATAAGTATTTTGCATCAGTCTTCTCTGTAGAAGACACTAGCAACATGCTGGAAGTTCGATGGTGTTATGATACAGAAGTACGTGAAGCTGCCATTACTAGGAAGAAGGTTCTCGGGAAACTGAAAGGTCTGAAGGTAGATACGTCACCTGCACCTGATGGTATACACCCCAAGGTTCTGAAAGAGGTGGCTGAAGAGATTGTAGAGGCAGTAACGATACTCTTTCAAGAATCAATTGATTTTGGCATCGCTCTGGAGGAATGGAAATTTGCAAGTATCACTCCACTCTTTAAGAAGGGAGAGTGATGGAAGGAAATTATAGGCCAATTAGTCTGACTTCAGTGGTTGGGAAGATGTTGGAGTTGATTGTCAAGAATGTGGCTTCTGGGTACTTGCAGGCACATGATAAAATAGGCCGTAGTCAGCATGGTTTCTTCAAGGGAAAACTTGTCTGACGAATCTGTTGGAATTATTTGAAATAAAGGGGTAGACTATTTTCTAAATATGTGGCACGTGGCCAAGGGGTTAGGGCATTGGACTAGTGATCTGAAGGTTGTGGGTTCGAGCCCCAGCCAAGGCAGCATGTTACGTCCTTGAGCAAGGCACTTAACCACACATTGCTCCAGTCCACCCGGCTGAAAATGGGTACCAGCAAAATGCTGGGGCTTAACCTCATGATAGACTGGCGCCCTATCCGGGAGGGAGTCTCGTACTCTCAGTCGCTTCACGCCATGGAAACCGGCACAAGCACCGGCCTGATGGGCCTATAAGGCTCGGGACAGACTTTAACTTTATTTTCTAAATGGAGAGATAATTCAAAACTCTGAGGTGCAAAAGGACTCGGGATTCTTTGTGCAGGATTCCCTATAGGTTAATTTGCAGGTTGAGTCGAGAGTGAGCAAGGCAAATGCTTGATGTAAACGAATGGTGATTGATTTAAACGAGTAGTTTTGTTGCGGTCACCACAGAAGCTGCTCAACCTGTTGAGCATCCAGGAATGTCCTGTTTTGATTTCAGATTCGCAGCATCTGCTGCTTTTTACATTCACATATAATTTTCCCAGATCTACACACTCCGCCTTACTACATTTAATGTCTGATCTAATGTTACCCGAGATAATATCTGCTACATCATGCTTTCAGATGTACATATTCTGTTGATAATTTTGTAATAATTTTTAGAACACAGAACAGTACAGCACAGTGCAATCCCCTCGGTTCACCATGTTATGCTGAATCTAACCTGTAGTAGAGGCAGCCACACTAGTGACTGTTTAAGAGATGTTTAGATAGATAGAAACGTGAATGTGAGGGGAATGGAAGGATATTGCGTAGGCAGAAGGGATTAGTGTAGGTGGCCATTTGATTACTAATTCAAGTGGTTTGGCATGATATCGTGATCTGAAGGCCCTGTTCCTATGTTCTATGTTCTAACAGCTCTTCCCAGGATGAGTTGAGTACATTGCCCTCTCTCTGCAGTGCAGTGAGCTGTGGACCTGCCTTGCCAGTTCTGACAATTGCTGGGAATGTCTCAGAATAATCATTTCAAAGATTCAAAGTACATTTATTATGGAAGAAATCATAGATTATACGGACTTGAGATTTGTTTGCTCACAGGTAGCCACAAAGCAAGAAACCTGAAAGAACCCAATTAATGAAAAAAAAGCAAAAAAAAAGACCAACACCTGATGCACAAATTAAAAAAAAACACAATTGAAGCAAACAGTAACATTCCGAACCAAATTGAGTCTTCAGATCGGAAGCCTGGCGTAGGCCCAAAGCCTCACCTATTAGTTCATTAGACAGTATTAGCGGGCATGAAGAACAGCCGGCGGGGCAGTCTTCATGGCCTCAGTGCCATGGAGAGAGGAGTGAACATCGTGGAGAGTGAGTGAAATTGGTTCTCGCCTCAGATCCCGACGCCCTGTCTTTTCAGTCTCTCTGGGCTGGCGTTTAAATTGACCCAAAATGGAACAGCGAAAGACTCCAGCGCCCGGGACAGAGGAGAGAACATCACAGAGAGTGAGCAAAATCGGCTCTAGCCTCCAATCTGGGCCGCTGTTTAAGTTGCCTAAACAGCGGTTCGTACCTCGCACTAGGATCCAGCTGCAGCGAAAGGCTCCAGGCCTAGACAACTTCACTCAGCGACTCACTCTGTGCCCAGGTTTCATCGTCAAGCCTGAAGCTGTTCTCAAGTTCTTCAAATCAGCTCAGCACCCAGAGCAATCCAGTCTCCTCTGCCTGGGTCCCGACTTCTGTCGGTACCCAGAACGACCCAATCTCACACCCGAGCCAGCTGTATGGGCATTGGAACTCCATCTGCAATGATTCTGCAACACTCCATGAACTCAGCTCGTCCCCCAAACTCGCCTCGCAATCGCTCGCCCAGTCACCTGCTTGCAGTGATAATTTAACACAATTTATCTCAGAAAAGGTATTTTTAGTGATGTGTTTAGTCAACTTACTTAACTTTTTAACTACCAGTGAGCTGTCGCATGCATTCGGTAGCGACATCTTAACTAGAAGATGAACATAGTTAAATATTGGTAATTTGTAAACTCAAGAGATTCTGCATATGCTGGAAATTCAGAGCAACAAACACAAAGTTCTGGACGAATTTAGCACCTATGGAGAGGATAAACAATCGATGCTTTTAGCCAAGACCCTTCATCGGGACTTGAAAGGAAAGGGGGAAGAACTAGCAATCGGTAATTGGTTTATTATTGTCACATCTACCAAGTTACAGTAACGGGGTTGTTTTGTATACCATCTTGACAGATGGTACCATAAGGAGGTAGTATAAAACCACAATAACAAATACAGAATATTGTTCTCTGTTTACAGAGGAAGTATATTGCAGGCAGACAAGGGTCATGAAGATGTGTATTGAGAGATCCTTATCATACAAGGGTATTCAAGACTCTGACAACAGCAGGATAGAAGCTGTCCTTGAACCTGGTGGTAGATGCTCTGAGGCTTTTGCATCATCAGCCCAATGGAAGTGATGTAAAGGGAGAAGAGAGAATGTTATTTGACAAATACAATCAAAGAGGAGGGAAACAAGATGAAATGTGGGTTGGTTATCACAGACAGCCTGAATGTTATCATTTTCCTGTAAGTTAATACACTCTATAAGCATCCATCAGTAACTTGCTGAGAGAGTCTGGTTTGGTAGAACATCGAATATCACGTTGTTGTCATGGTCCGGTCCGTGAAGTCAAAATTCCGATTCATGGTCTGGTCCGTGGTCTCAGGACTCCGGATCTTCCAGCTGTCCCTTGTTTCGGTTGAGTTAATCATAGGCACCTGATTCCCATCTTGGGGCTTGGAATATAAGTGGCCTTGGGGTCGAGTGTGGGCGGCTGGGCTGTCTTGTTAAGATTCCCTGGGAGCAACCTGCCGGTGGAAGGCTAGAGCGACACTTGCCATCTTTAGGCTGCGTTGGTGAACCTTCGCCTCATGGAGCCTTGCTGTCAGTAGTTGGAGCTGTCTTTGCAGTATGGATTCGGCTGTTTCCCGGGCCAGCTGAGTGGCTGTCAGCCACTCCGAGCTAGGTAGGGATCCGGCTGTTTCTGTAGCCAGCCGAGGTTGCTGGCGGGAACTGCGACTCGGAGCAACCCCGAAGCAGAGATGGAACTGTCTGTCGTTCTTCGATGTTTGTCTCTTCTTGTCCTCGCCTTCGTGGGGTAAGTCAGGCTGTTCTGCCGTTGCCCTGCGAGGGGATCCGTCTTGTCTTGTCTTTGCCTCAGTTGGGTAAGTCAGGCTGTTCTGCCATTACCCGACGGAGGGACCTTTCCCACCTTGCTGTGGAGATGAAGTTGAGTCCCGGCTTGCCTAAGTATAACTCCCGGTTCTATGTCTATGTTCTGTCCAGTCTCATGTTGGTGTTGTGTTAAAGATGAGTCCCAGCTTTTCGAAGGATAAGTCCCGGCTCTATGTTGATGTATAGTTCCCAGTCTGTCTCTGAGTTCCAGACTCTGAATTATCAGCCTCCACATTCCAAGACCCCAGCTCCCAGTCTGCAGCCTCAAGACCCCAGCCTGTCTCCAAGCTCAGGCCTCAAGACCCCAGCCTGTCTCCAAGTTCAGGCCTCAAGACCCCAGCCTCCAGTCCTATAGTCATATCATGCCCTTGCCTGGTTCTGGGGCCTGAGCCCGAGGCAAGACCCAGGTTCTGGGTCCTTGTCCAGTCTCTGGCTCAAAGCCCAAGCCCAGGTTCCTAGTTCTTAGTCCCTTGTTCGGGTTCTCTGTCTAGTCCATATCCTAGCCCAAGTCTGCGTCCTTGTCCCTGCTCCTTGTCTGTATCCTGTTGCATCCCTACACTAGTCAAATCCTGTTCCTAGTACTCCAGTGTCTGTGTCTTGCATTTGGGTCCGCGACCAGCGCCCCCCTTGTGACAGTGTGTACAAGTATACACGATCTGCTGAGTATCTTGTTATAATTTTTATTCTGTGGGGTCTCTCTGCATTCAGATTCGAACACTTGGGACATCAATTAAGCGCAGGTTCGTTTAATTGATTCAAGATTGGGACAAATGAGTACTCTGGTCATTGCTGTAACATCTTGCAACATTCAATTAAAAACTTAAGTCAAACATTGAACATAGAACATAGAACTTTACAACACAGTACAGGCCCTTCGGCCCGTGATGCTGTGCTGACCTTCTCTAAGTTCAATCTAAACCTTCCCATCTATATACCCCTCCATTTTTCTACCATCCATGTGCCCATCTAACAGTTTATTAAATGTCCCTAATGTATCTGCTTCTACCACCAACCCTAGCATGCCCCCATCAATCTGTGTATGAACCAGCCTCTGACATCCCCTCTATTCTTTCTTCCAATCGCCCTATTTATTTATGTATATGTGTTTGTATGTATTTATCTAGCTATCTATTCATTTTTATTTGCACAGATTTATCTTCTTTTATATGTTGGTTGTTTGTCAGTCGTTCCTTATGTGCAGCTTTTCATAAATTACATTATATGCGGGGTGAGTGATACGTTCATGGCCTAAGGTAGAAGGAGATGAGTTATACAGCTCTCGTTACAGGCACATGCAGGGCAACTCTTTGAGTGATTATGCAGAAAGTTTGAAGTTAATAACTCATCTCCTTCTACCTTTGGCCATGAACTTATCAATCACCCCTGATGAGTTATTAACTTCAAACTTTCTGCATAATCACTCAGAGTTGAACTGCATGTGCATATAACAAGAGCTGTATAACTCATCTCCTTCTACCTTAGGCCACGAACTTATCAATAACCCCTGTTGTGGACACTTTCTGGAGGTCCAAGATCCGTATGCTCCATGACCGCTGGACTAAGTGTGTAAATGTAGGAGGGGACTATATTGAAAAATAACTGTGTTGGGTTTTCTAAAATTGACTGCTTCTACCTTAGGCCACAAACTTAACAATCACCCCTCGTATTTATTTATTTTCCTGTAAGAAGATGAATTTAGAAGTAGTATATGATAACAGCTAGTAATTACATTGTCAAATTTGCTGATGACACAACAGAGATGGGGTCCATCACCAATAACGACGCCACAGCCTACAGAGAAACATAGAAACATAGAAACACAGAAAATAGGTGCAGGAGTAGGCCATTTGGCCCTTCGAGCCTGCACCGCCATTTATTATGATCATGGCTGATCATCCAACTCAGAACCCCGCCCCAGCCTTCCCTCCATACCCCCGACCCCCGTAGCCACAAGGGCCATATCTAACTCCCTCTTAAATATAGCCAATGAACTGGCCTCAACAGTTTCCTGTGGCAGAGAATTCCACATATTCACCACTCTCTGTGTGAAGAAGTTTTTCCTAATCTCGGTCCTAAAAGGCTTCCCCTCTATCCTCAAACTGTGACCCCTCGTTCTGGACTTCCCCAACATCGGGAACAATCTTCCTGCATCTAGCCTGTCCAATCCCTTTAGGATCTTATACGTTTCAATCAGATGCCCCCTCAATCTTCTAAATTCCAGCGAGTACAAGCCCAATTCATCCAGTCTTTCTTCATATGAAAGTCCCGCCATCCCAGGAATCAATCTGGTGAACCTTCTTTGTACTCCCTCTATGGCAAAGATGTCTTTCCTCAGATTAGGGGACTAAAACTGCACACAATACTCCAGGTGTGGTCTCACCAAGGCCTTGTACAACTGCAGTAGTATCTCCCTGCTCCTGTACTCGAATCCTCTCGCTATAAATGCCAGCATACCATTCGCCTTTTTCACCGCCTTTTTCACCGCCTGCTGTACCTGCATGCCCACTTTCAATGACTGGTGCATAATGACACCCAGGTCTCGTTGCACCTCCCCTTTTCCTAATCGGCCACCATTCAGATAATAATCTGTTTTCCTGTTTTTGCCACCAAAGTGGATAACTTCACAGAAGAGGTGGAAGAGCTCATTGCCTGCCTGATGCCAGGCAAATTATCTCTTCCTCAATGTTAACAAGACGAAGGAGATGGTTATGACTTCAGGAGAATTCACACCCTACTCTACATCAGTGGCACGGGAGTGGAAATTGTCAGCAGTTTCACAATCCTGGGAGTGCACATCTCGCGCAACCTCTCATGGTCCCAGAACACATCAACACAATCAATAAATGCCTGTACTTTCTGACAAGGCTGAAGAGAGTGGGGCTATGCATGTCAATACACACAACCTTCTACAGATGCACAGTAGAGAGCTTCCTCACATGCTAACATGGCACTGACACTGCACCATGGCAGACAAGAAGGCTCTACAACAGGTAGTCAAAACTGCCCAACACATCACTGGCACCAGTCTGCCTGCCGTCAAGGACATCCTACATACATAAAGGTGCCGGAAAAAAAGACCAGCAATATTATGAAGGAATCATCATTATCTTTGTACTCGAATTTAGAATGCCGAGGTTATACAGAACTGTGAGTGTTGAACACAGAGGCAAAAACGTTTGACAGATAGCAAAGTGAACGTGGACTTCTTCCTGGTGTCACACTGCCACCTAGGGGTAGAAAGTGAAAATACTACTAAGTATTAAGAATGAAGGATCAACTTTTTGCCTTATACATTTACGGTAAGACTATAAGACAACATAAGAGCAGAATTAGGCCATTGGCCCACGAGTCTGCTCTGCCATTCACTCATGACTGATCCTTTCTTCCCCTTCTCAGCCCCACTCTCTAACATTTGATGCCATGTCCAATCAAGAACCTGGCAATTTCTGCTTTACGACCTGGCCTCCACAGCTGCCTGTGGTAACAAATTCCATAAATTCACCACCCTCTGGCTAAAGAAATTTCTCTGCAATTCTGTTTTGAATGGACACCCTTTATCCTGAGGGGGCTCCTCATGTGATAACCCTTTCAATCCCAGAATCGTGATAGTGAACCTTCTTTGAACCCTCTCCAAAGGTGAGATAAGAGGCCCAAAATCCAACAGTGGAAAGTCACAGCAGTAAGGTCACTGGCACTGAGCCTGGGAAGCAGGGTGAAAAGGCACGCTGCAGTAATAGGGGATTCGTTAGTTACGGGAAGCTCTGTGGCTGAGAACGAGATTCCCAGATGGTATGTTACCTCCACCGCACCCCGTGCCAGGTTCAGGGATGTCTCACATCGGGTCCATGGCTTATTTGAAGGGAGGGTGAGCAGCCAGAAGTCTTGGTACATACTGGCACCAATAACATAAGTAGCAAAGCTGAGGAGGTCCTGAAGAGAGATTTCAGGGAGCTAGGTAGAAAGCTGAAAGGCCGGACCTTTAGGGTAGGAGACTCTGGCTTGCAGCCTGTACCACATACCATTGAGGGTAAGAATTTGACAGGTGAATGCGTGGCTGAGGAACTGGTGCAGTGGGCAGGGGTTCATATTTGTGGATCATTGGGATCTTTTCTGAGTAGTTACGACCTATTCAAAAGTGATGGGTTACACCTGAAACAGAGGGGAACCGATATCCTTTTGGGCAGGTTTACTAGAGTTGTCTGGGAGGGTTTAAACTCATTTGGAAAGGGTATAGGAACTACAGTGATAGTGCTGAGGATGGGGTAGTTGATTTACAAACAGAGGCAGTGTTTAGACCATAAGACCATAAAACCATAAGACAAAGGAGCGGAAGTAGGTCATTCGGCCCATCGAGTCTGCTCCGCCATTTTATCATGAGCTGATCCATTTTATCCTATTTAGTCCCACTGCCCCGCCTTCTCACCATAACCTTTGATGCCCTGGCTACTCAGATACCTATCAATCTCTGCCTTAAATACACCCAATGACTTGGCATCCACTGCTGCCCGTGGCAACAAATTCCATAGGTTCACCACCCTCTGACTAAAAAAATTCTTTCGCATTTCTGTTCTGAAAGGGCGCCCTTCAATCCTGAAGTCATGCCCTCTCGTACTAGACTCCCCCATCATGGGAAACAACTTTGCCACATCCACTCTGTCCATGCCTTTTAACATTCGAAATGTTTCTATGAGGTCTCCCCTCATTCTTCTAAACTCCAAGGAATACAGTACAAGAGCGGACAAACGTTCCTCATATGTTAACCCTCTCATTCCCAGAATCATTCCAGTGAATCTTCTCTGTACCCTCTCCAACGTCAGCACATCCTTTCTTAAATAAGGAGACCAAAACTGCCCACAGTACTCCAAGTGAGGTCTCACCAGCGCCTTATAGAGCCTCAACATCACATCCCTGCTCCTATACTCTATTCCTCTAGAAACGAATGCCAACATTGCATTCGCCTTCTTCACTACCGACTCAACCTGGAGGTTAACTTTAAGGGAATCCTGTACGAGGACTCCCAAGTCCCATTGCATCTCAGAACTTTGAATTCTTTCCCCATTTAAATAATAGTCTTCCCGTTTATTTTTTCTGCCAAAGTGCGTAACATACACTTTCCAACATTGTACTTCATTTGCCACTTCTCTGCCCATTCTTCCAATCTATCCAAGTCTCTCTGCAGACTCTCCGTTTCCTCAGCACTACTGGCCCCTCCACCTATCTTCGTATCGTCAGCAAACTTAGCCACAAAGCCCTCTATTCCATAATCCAAATCGCTGATGTACAATGTAAAAAGAAGCGGCCCCAACACGGACCCCTGTGGAACACCACTGGTAACCGGCAGCCAACCAGAATAGGATCCCTTTATTCCCACTCTCTGTTTCCTGCCAATCAGCCAACGCTCTATCCACGTATGTAACTTTCCTGTAATTCCATGGGCTCTTATCTTGTTAAGCAGCCTCATGTGTGGCACCTTGTCAAAGGCCTTCTGAGAATCCAAATATACAACATCCACTACATCTCCCTTGTCTAGCCTACTGGTAATTTCCTAAAAAAATTGTAATAGGTTTGTCAGGCAGGATTTTCCTTTAAGGAATCCATGATGAGTTCTGCCTATCTTGTCATATGCCTCCAGGTACTCTGTAACCTCATCCTTGACAATCGACTCCAACAACTTCCCAACCACCGACGTCAAGCTAACAGGCCTATAATTTCCTTTTTGCTTCCTTGCCCCGTTCTTAAATAGCGGAGTGACATTTGCAATCTTCCAGTCCTCCGGAACAATGCCAGAATCTATTGACTTTTGAAAGATCATCGCTAATGCCTCCGCAATCTCCACAGCTACTTCCTTCAGAACACGAGGGTGCATTCCATCTGGTCCAGGAGATTTATCGACCTTTAGCCTATTCAGCTTCCTGAGTACATTCTCTGTCGTAATTGTGACTGCGTACACTTCTCTTCCCTACCACCCTTGAGTGTCCAGTATACTGCTGTCTTCCTCAGTGAAGACTGATGCAAAATACTTGTTCAGTTCCTCTGCCATCTCCTCATCTCCCATTACAATTTCTCCAGTATCATTTTCTATCGGTCCTATATCTACTCTCACCTGTCTTTTACTCTTTATATACTTGAAAAAACTTTTAGTATCCTCTTCGATATTATTTGCTAGTTTCCTTTCATAGTTCATCTTTTCTCTCTTAATGACCTTCTTGGTTTCCTTTTGTAAGGTTTTAAAGACTTTCCAATCCTCTGTCTTCCCACTAATTTTTGCTTCCTTGTATGCCCTCTCCTTTGCTTTAACTTTGGCTTTGATTTCTCTTGTCAACCACGGTTGCATCCTTTTTCCATTCGAAAATTTCTTCTTTTCTGGAATATACCTGTATTGCACATTCCTCATTTCTCGCATAAACTCCAGCCACTGCTGCTCTGCTGTCTTTCCAGCCAGTGTCTCTTTCCAGTCAACTTTGGCCAGTTCCTCTCTCATGCCACTGTAGTTTCCTTTACTCCACTGAAACACCGACACATCAGATTTCGGCTTCTCTTTTTCTAATTTCACAGTGAACTCAATCATGTTATGATCACTGTTTAGTCAGACTGCTAGCAATGATGGGCTGATGACAGGGCAAGATTACAATCAACAGGATGAGTTGCAATGTAAAAGGCTGACAGAATTAGAAAAGGGTGAATACAGATTAGAATAGATTCAACTTTATTGTCATTGTGCCGAGTACAGATACAAAGCTAATGAAATGTAGTTAGCATCTGACCAGAAATGCAAAGAGTAGTGTTATTTACAAAATAACTGCGAATAAAAAGTAAGTGCTACAGCACACAAATATAAAAGTACTGAGACAGTACAATACGGATGCAATACTGCTTAGCGCTGTGATGAGAGGTTCAGCAGTGTCACAGCCTCAGGGAAGAAGCTCTTCCTGTGCCTGCTGGTGCTGGAGCAGAGGTTCCTGTAGCACCTACCGGATGGGAGGAGAGTAAAAAGTCCATGGTTAGGGTGAGATGCATCCCTGATAATGCTTTTCACCCTACCCAGCAAGCGTTTATGGTAGATGTTCTCAATGGTGGGCAAATGGGTGCCGATAATCTGCTGGGCAGTTTTCACCGCACGCTGGAGTGCTTTGCGGTCCGATACGGGACAATTGCCATACCACACTGAGATGCAGTTGGTGAGTATGCTCTCAATGGTACAGCAGTAAAAGTCCATCAGTATCCTGGGACAGAGGTGAGCTTTCTTGATGCTCCGCAGGAAATAAAGGCACTGTTGCGCCTTTTTGATCAGGATGGAGGAGTTCAGGGACCAGGTGAGTTCCTCAGAAAAGTGGACATCAAGGAATTTGAAGCTTGATACACGCTCCACTACAGCTCCGTTGATGTAGATGGGGACGTGAGTGTGGCTCCTAGCATGCCTGAAGTCCACAATGATCTCCTTGGTCTCCTGGGTGTTAAGGGCCAGGTTGTTGTCAGCACACCACACGGCCAGGTGCTGGACCTCGTCCCTGTAGGTCATCTTGTCATCCCCTCTGATCAGGCCAACCACCGTGGTGTCGTCTGCAAACTTGATTATGGAGTTAGAACCATATACAGGAACACAGTCATTGGTGAAAAGGGAGTACAGAAGAGGGCTCAGCACACAGCCTTGAGGCACGCTGGTGTTCAGAGTGAGAGGGGAGGAGGAGAGGTTGTCTAACTTAACTGATTGGGGTCTGTTAGTCAGAAAGTCCAAGGTCCAATTGCAGAGGGATGATCTGATACCAAGCTGGCGAAGTTTGGTGATCAGCTTAGAGGGGATCACAGTATTGAATGCCGAACTAAAGTCAATGAACAGCATTCTGACGTAAGAGTTGGGGCTGTCCTAGTGGGTCAGGGCAGAGTGAAGTGCCATGGAGATGGTGTCCTCTGTTGACCTGGACCGAAGGTCTTATATTTGAATATGCGCAGTATATGGAATAAGGTAATAACGTAAGGGGGTGGCGTGGCTCTATTGGTAAAATATGAAATCATATCATTAGAAAGAGGTGACATAGGGTCAAAAGGTGCAGAATCACTGTAGGTAGAGCTAAGGAATTGTATGGATAAAAAAAACCCTGATGGGAGTTGTATACAGACCCCCAAAGAGTAGAAAAGATGTGGTCTACAATTTACAATGGAATATAGAAAAGGACAACGTTACAATAGTCATGGGGGATTTCAATATGTAGGTAGATTGGGAAAATCAGGCTGGTGCTAGATTCCAGTAAGGGGAATTTCTAGAATGCCTACAAGGTGGCTTTTTAGAGCAGCTTGTGGTTGAGCCCATCGGGGGATCAACTATTCAAGATGTGAATTCTGTCGTTTTCATGTCCGGCTGAGATTTGCTGGCCAATTGCCGCCACTCCGAGCCAAGATGCAAATGGACCGTCATTGTTTGGTTTTTGTTGTCTTATTTCCAGCTGAGTAGGTCCGGCCATTTGCCGCTACTCTGAGTTGAGAATTCTGTCTCTTCGTGTCCAGCTGAGTGATTGCCAGCCATTTGCCACTTCATGAGCTACTCCGTGTCAAGATTTGTATTGTCTGTCATTGGTTGGTTTAATCGTCTCTTTTCCAGCTGCGTAGGTCCGTCTATTTGCTGCTACTCCGAGTTGGGTATTCTGTCTTCCGTGTCCGAGTCCAAGTTCAAGTCCACGCTTCGGGTCCAAGTCCAGGCTCCATGTCCATGTCCAAGTCTAGGCTCTGAGTCCAAGTCCAAGTCCAAGACCAGGCTCTAGGTCCAAGTCCAGGCTCGAATCCAAGTCTAAGTCCAGGCTTTGGGTCCAAGTCCAAGTCCAGTCTCTGGGTTCAAGTCCAAGTCCAGGCTCCAGGTCCAAGTCCTAGTCCAAGTCCAGGCTCAGTGTCCAAGTCCAAGTCCAGGCTCTATGTCCGAATCCAAGTCCAAGTCCAGGCTCCATGTCCGAATCCAAGTCCAAGTCCAGGCTCCATGTCCGAATCCAAGTCCAAGTCCAGGCTCCATGTCCGAGCTCCTCCTGTTTGTTGTCCCGCATCCTCATCCATGTAAGCATTCTATCCTCACTCCCCGGCTTTCCTGACAACTATTAATAAAATATACTTCTGTTAATGTTACCTCTGTGTCAGTGTCCTGCACTTGGTTCTGCTCCCAAACACCCTTAGGGACAAGTGATCATAATATAATCAAATTCACCTTGCAATTTAAAGAAGCTAAAGTCAGATGTATCTGTATTACAGTGGAGTAAAGGGAATTGCAGAGGCATGACAGAGGAGTTGGCCAGAATTTATTGGAAGAGAACACTGGCAGGGATTATGACAGAGCAGCAATGGCTGGAATTTCTGGAAGCAATTTGGAAAGTGTATATGCATCCCAAAGAGGAAGAAGTATTCTAAAGACAAGATGACACAACCGTGGCAAACAAGAAAAGTCAAAGCCAACATAAAAGCCAAAGAGAGGGCATATAATGGAGCAAAAATTAGTGGGAAGTTAGAGGATTGGGAAGCTTTTAAAAACCAAACAGAAAGCAACTAAAAATGTCATTAAGAACGTGAAGATGGACTCAGAAAGTGAGCGAGCCAGTAATATTAAAGACGATGTACCATAAATTTCTTCAGATACATAAACTGGAAAATAGAGGTGAGAGTGGATATCAGACCACTGGAAAACAGTTTTGGAGAGGCAGTAATGGAGGACATGGAGATGGCAGATGAACATGAGTAAGTATTTTGCATCAGCCTTCACTGTGGAAGACACTAGCAATATGGTGGAACTTCCAGGTGTCAAGGGTCATGAAGCATGTGAAGTTACCATTATTTGAGTGAAGGTTCTTGGGAAACTGAAAGGTCTGAAGGTAGCTAAGTCACCTGGATAAGATGGTGTACACCACGAGGTTCTGAAAGAGGTGGCTGAAGAGATCCTGAAGACATTAGTAATGATCTTTCAAGAATCACTAGATTCTGGAATGGTTCTGGAAGACTGAAAAATTGCAAATGTCACTCCACTCTTCAAGAAGGGAGTGAGGCAGAAGAAAGGAAACTATAGGCCAGTTAGTCTGACCTCAGTGGTTGGGAAGATGTTGGAGTCAATTATTAGGGATGATGTCTTAGGGTACTTGGAGGCACAGGATAAAATAGGCCATAGTCAACATGGTTTTCTCAAAAGAAAATCTTGCCTGACAAATCTGTTGGAATTCTTTGATGAAATAACAAGCAGGATAGACAAAGGAAAATCAGTTGATATTGAGTATTTGGATTTTCAGAAGGCCTTTGACAAGGTACCACATGTGAGGCTGCTTAATAAGCTATGAACCCATGGTATTATAGGAAAGATTCTAGCATAGATAAAGCTGTGGCTGATTGGCAGGATGCAAGGAGTGGGAATAAAGGGAGCCTTTTCTGGTTGGCTGCCGGTGACTAGTGGTGTTCCACAGAGGTCTGTGTTAGGGCCAATTCTTTTTATGTTCTATGTCAATCATTTGGAAGATGGAATTGATGGCTTTGTTTCAAAGTTTTCAGATGATATGAAGATAGGTGGAGGGGCAGATAATTTTGAGGAAGTACAAAGGCTACAGAAGGGCTTAGACAGATTAGGAGAATGGGCAAAGAAATAGCAGATGGAATACAGTGTTGGGAAGGGTATGGTCATGCACTTTGGTAGAAGAAATGAAAGGGTTGACTATTTTCAAATTGGAGAGAAAATACAAAAACCTGAGGCACAAAGGGACTTGGGAGTCCTTGTGCAGAATTCTTTAAAGGATAATTTGTATGCTGAGTCTGTGGTGAAGAAGGCAAATGCAATGTTAGCATATATTTCAAGAGGGCTAGAATATAAAAAACAATGATGCAACGTTGAAACTTTATAAAACACTGGTGATACATTACTTGCAGTATTGTGAGCAGTTTTGGGCCCCTTCTCTTCGAATGGATGTGCTGAAACCGGACAGGGTTCAAAGAAGGTGCATGAAAATGATTCCAGGGTTGAATGGCTTGTCATATGAAGAGCTTTTGATGGCTCTGAGCCTTTATTCACTAGAATTCAAAAGTATGAGGGATGACTTCATTGAAAGCTATTGAATGGTGAAGAGCGGTGAAAGAGTGCCTGTGGAAAGGATGCTTCCTATGGTGGGAAATTCTAAGACCAGAGGACACGGCTGCAGAATAGAGGGGCATCCTTTTAGAATGAAGATGAGGAGGAATTTCTTTAGCTAGAGAGTGGTGAATCTGTGGAATTCTTTGCTGCAGGCAGCTGTGAAGGCTGTCCTTATGTATATTTAAGGCAGAGGTTGATAGGTTCTTGATTGATCAGAGCATGAAGGAATCTGGAGAGAATGCAGAAGATGTGGGTTGAGAGGAAAATTGGATCAGCCATGATAAAGTGGTGGAGCAGACTCGATGGACCTAATGGCCTAATTCTGCTGCTGAATCTTTGGTCTAAAACTGCTCACAATAGTCCAAGTGAGGCCTCAATATTACATTCTTGTGTTTATGTTTTAGTCCTCACAAAATGAATTCTTGTATCACATTTGCCTTTGTCACCACCAGCTCAACCTGCAAATGAACCTTCAGGCAATCATGTGCGAGGACTCCCTGTGACGAGAGACCTAGGCGGGGATGGTTTGACCCAAGTGCTGGAGTATCCGGGTCAGGAATCGAGACACAATGCGAAACTGAAATGAGGACAGAGCACTAAACTAGACACCAGATGATAATCCAAGTAGAACTGATGATTGAACACTGAAGCTCTGTTCAGGTGCTCCTTAAACATTGAATTGTGGCTTCAAAACATGGCTGACAATTAGTGGGATGGTCCTGAATCCCTAAAGGGTTCAGTGCTGGGACCGGAGCTATTTACAATATATATTAATGATTTAGATAAGGGAATTAAAAGTAACATTAGCAAATTTGCCGATGACACAAAGCTGGGTGGCAGTTTGAAATGTGAGGAGGATGTTATGAGAATGCAGGGTGACTTGGACAGGCTGGGTGAGTGGGCAGATGCATGGCAGATGCAGTTTAATGTGGATAAATGTGAGGTTATCCACTTTGGTGGTAGGAACGGGAAGGCAGATTATTATCTAAATGGAGTCAAGTTAGGAAAAGGGGAAGCACAATGAGATCTAAGTGTTCTTATACATCAATCACTGAAAGCAAGCATGCAAGTACAGCAGGCAGTGAAGAAAGCTAATGGCATGCTGGCCTTCATAACAAGGGGAATTGAGTATAAGAGCAAAGAGCTCTTTCTGCAGCTGTACCGGGCCCTGGTGAGACCACATCTGGAGTACTGTGTGCAGTTTTGGTCTCCAAATGTGAGGAAGGACATTCTTGCTATTGAAGGAGTGCAGCGTAGGTACACAAGGTTAATTCCCGGGATGGCTGGACTGTCGTATGTCGAAAGATTGGAGCAACTGGGCTTGTATACTCTGGAATTTAGAAGGCTGAGAGGGGATCTTATTGAAACATATAAGATTATTAAGGGATTGGACACGCTGCAGGCAGGAAGCATGTTCCCACTGATGGGTGAGTCCAGAACCAGAGGCCACAGTTTAAGAATTAGGGGTAGGCCATTTAGAACGGAGTTGAGGAAAAACTTTTTCACCCAGAGAGTGGTGGATATATGGAATACTCTGCCCCAGAAGGCTGTGGAGGCCAAGTCTCTGGATGCCTTCAAAAAAGAGATGGATAGAGCTCTTAAAGATATCGGAATCAAAGGTTATGAGGATAAGGCAGGAACTGGATACTGATAGTGGATGATCAGCCATGATCACAGCGAGTGGCGGTGCTGGCTCGAAGGGCCGAATGGCCTACTCCTGCACCTATTGTCTATTGTCTATTGTGTCAGCTCTCTACATTCTGGGGGGGGGACTAAAGGTTCTAACCCTCAGAAGCAGGCATAGTTGAGTACATATTGTAACAAGACCCCCTCTCTTACGGCCAACTCCTGACGGCCCTGGCTGCTCAGAGTGATGGTGATGGTAGTCGTGGACAAGAGCAGGATCCAAGATGTCTACTTCAGGAACGCAGCACCATCCCTTGGGTCCAAGTCCTTCCCAGTCCATGAGGAGCTACCAAATACTCCCAACAGTTGGTGAGTCCAAAATACTTCTAATGGTGAAGACCTGCTCCCATAAGATCATGAGACCATAAGACATTGGAGCAGAATTAGGCTATTTGGCCTGTCAAGTCTGCTGTTCCATTTCACCATGGCTGATACATTTTCCCTCTCAGCCCCAATCTACTGTCTTCTCTCCCATAACCATTTATTCCCTGACCAATCAAACATCAGGGAGGAGAAGATGGCGGCGCGACGGCAGTGTGCGTGGCCACTTCGGTGAATGATGTCTGTTATCTGTCAAGTAGGGGACTGTGCACAATTCTGATTCGATGGAGACAGATGTGAGAGTACGAAGGAACATCTAGAAAACTTCTGAAATACCCGCTTCGCTGCCGCTGCTACTGTGTGGTAACCGGAATCTCTGGAGCAGAAGGCCCCGAAATCCTCGGCTTTGCATGTTTCAGGGCCGGGGCGAGGTCGAAGGCGCTCGGCAGAGGATGGCGCTCGGGAGGCTGTATCGGAGAGGCTGGTCGGAAGCTCGAAGTTTTCAGATGGACGGACTTGGTGTCGGCTGTGGTCGGCTGCTTCCAAGGCATCGGCAAGATGACGGTGCCTGGAGGTTTATGGCAGGGAGTTTCTCCCTTTTGCCACCTGCTATTGGCGACTCGGGAGTCGATCGACTCGGGGACTTTTGAGACTTTATTTACCGTGTCCATGGTTTGTTCTTCATCAAATTATGGTATTGCTTTGCACCGCTGTAACTATATGTTATAATTATGTGGTTCTGTCAGTGTTAGTCTTTGGTTTGTCCTGTTTTCTGTGATATCACTCCGGAGAAACATTGTATCATTTCTTAGTGCATGTATGCATTTCTAAATGACAATAAAAAGAGGACTGAGTGTTCTCATAATCTAATCCAATCTGTCAACCCCTGTCTTAAAAATACATACAGATTTGGCCTCCACGGCTGCCTGTGGCAACAAATTCCATAGATTCACCACATTGACATCGACAAACCTGAGTGGTAGCAGGCCCAGTGTGGGTGGAGCTAAAGGACTTGGAGCTAACAAGTTTTAATTTGGAGGTGTGGGAAGTGGGATTGATCTTGAGGGTCTTAGAGAATGACTAGAAGTAAGCCACCGTGTTTAGTCTCCTGAGAACCTTGAAGGGTCCCATGAATTTGGGCGCCAGCTTTCTAGACTCCACCCTGAGAGGCAAATCCTGAGTAGACAACCAGACCTGTTGCCCAAGTGGCAAAACTTCGGTTTGCCTTGACTTCAGCTTTCAGGTAGAAGCCAACAAAATCCATTTCTCCTTGCAGTGCTGGCTGAGGTCTTTGGCTACAGAAACCCCAACCTCGGCCTCCTACTCAGGGAAGAGTAGCAGAGAATACTCGAATTTGCATTTGAAATGGGAATTTCCAGTGTGCAAAATGTTGTAAAGTGTTGTGGGCGACCTCTGGCCACAACAAATGGTCACACCACTCATCAGGTCTTTCTGAGGCCAGGATTTGCTCCAAATCTCTGTCTGGCTGTTGGACTGAGGATGAAACCCAGAGGAAAGATTTGCTGTTGCCCCAATCAGCTTGTAGAACACCCTCCAGAAAAGTGGTGCAAATTGAGGACCATGATCTGACACATAGTGCACTGGAAATCCATGGATTCAGAAGAACTGGTGCAGGACAATCTTGGTCATCTCTGCCACAAACGGTAACTTGTCCAAGGCAATGAATTTGTAGGCCTTTGAAAATTGATCAACAATTACCATTGGAAGAAGGCAGACCTGTGACAAAGTCCATGGGAATGTGCACCCATGGTATGTCTGGAACAGACAGGGGGTGAAGGAGCCTTTGAGGTTGGGTACAGGGCTCCTTGTTTGTATTGGCTTCACGTATTGTTGGACCTCTCTCGCCATTACAGGCCACCAGTGTCTTCTGTTAATGAACTTGAGGGTCCAGGCAATCCCTAGGTAAGCAGTTATTCTCGAATCATGTCCCCTGAGACCAGATGGAACTTGGGACCATTCTTAGGAATCTCCCCTGGTGCTTGGGCCTTGCAAACAAGAATGTCATTTCCTCAATGAATTGCTGCTATTACCTTGGATTGGGGCAAAATGGTGGTAGGCTATTTCTCTCTTTCCAGTTCATTGAACTGACGGGACAATGCATCTGGTTTCCAATTTTTTGACCCCGGTCGATAAGTCAGGACAAAATTAAAGCGGTTAAAAAGATCACCTGATCTGCCTGGAATTGGTCTGCTGAATATAAGCCAGGTACTTGTGGTCTGTCCAAACAATATGAGGGTTCTTGGACCTCTCAGACCAGTGACATGTTCTTCCAAAGCCAGCTTGACCACGAGCATGATGTCCTGATGTCATAGCTCACCTTTGCCAGGGAAAGCCACCTTTACCAGGGAATGCAGACTGGTGTAGTTTACTGTCCGAAGGTGTCTGTTGAGACAACACTGCACCCTTTTGATATCTGAGGCATCCACCTCCATAATGAAGAGAAGGTCTGGGTTAGGTGCAACCAGAATTGGAGCCGTTGTGAACCATTGTTTGAGCTCTGCAAAAGCAGCCTCCGCTTCCGTAGTCCAAATAAAAGGCTCCGTGGACTTCTTAGTTAGAGCTATCACCAGAGCCACCACTGAGCTGGAGCTCTTAATGAACATCCGGTAAAAGTTGACAAATTCCAGAAATAGTTGGACTTGCTTCACATTGGATGGTGGTAACTAATCTCTGACCACCTGGGTCTTGGTGGGGTCCATCTTAAGGTTGCTATTAGAAATAATAAACTCGAAAATGAAACTGTGGTCACATGAAATTTGGACTTCTCCAGCTTGGCATAAAGTCCCTGGTCTAGAAGCCTCTTTAAAATGGACCTGACGTGAGTGATGTGCTCCTCCATGGACTTCGAGAGGATTAAGATATCCAAGTAGACGAAGGCATATTTATAGAGAGTATCCCGGAGCACTTCACTTATAAAGACCTGAAAAACTGCTGGAGCATTCACAAGGCTGAAGGGCATAACCAGATACTCGTAGTGCCCAGCCGGTGTATTGAATGCAGTCTTCTGCTCATCACCTTCCCTAATATGGACCTGAATGAATGCTCTCCATAGGTCTAGTTTTGTGAATCCATCACCCCTTAGAGCATCTCGAAGGCTGTATTCATAAGTGGAAGAGTATAATGATTCTTGGTCATTATGCAATTCAACCCTCTGTAATCAATGCATGACCACAGGCTCCCATTCTTTTGCTATATAAAGAAGAAACCCACGCTGGCTGGTGAGGTGGAGGGTCAAATGAATCCCATGGCAAGAATCTCCTTTATGTGCTTCTCCACAGCCCTTCTCTCCAGGCCTGAGAGCGTGTACAATCAACCCCATGGAGGACAAGTACCAGGCAGTAGATCTATAGCACAGTCATAGGATTGGTGTGGTGGAAGAGCCAAGACCTTTCCCTTGCTGAAGACCTCTTGTAGATGGAAGGTATTTCAACCAGTTTGGATGCCGCAGTTTCCTCCAAGCCCTCTTTGAGGACAACTCCTGAGACTCCTTAGGTGGTAGGGCTGATTTGACAGCCCTCCAAATCCTCGTCCATATCCTCAGACAACAGCAACAAGGCATTACAAATGGCACTTATGCCCCCTGAACCAGGCCCCAAAGGTTTTTGTTTCGGGGTCTGTCCTTTAGTCGGAAGCTGGTGGCTGGATCCGTTAGCTGTTAGAGTTCCAGGCTGCTGGGGCACCCCCTTGGTTTGCTCCTGAACTAAGATCGCCTCTCTCTAGTTCCTGCACTCTCCTGACTAGACAGGGGTGGGACTCGCCCTGTCCTGTTGGCCGGAGCCTACTTGTCTGTCTCTAAGGGCAGCTCTGGGTCTCCAGACGGCTTTGGGCTATTCCAAACTAAAGTCTGCCTTCTCGTCAGTCGTTGGTCTCGGAAGAGCCTGGGCATCAGAACACCATGCCAAAAACATACCCTCCTACAATAACTGGACCAAGCAATGATCCTCCCTTCCTTTGAGTTCACAGAAGGGTAATGTTGGGACAACCAATGGTGCCCAAGGATCAAGGGTATGAGAGGTGAATCAATGATATAGAAACAACCACAATCCTCATCCACAAACCCAGTGTTTGATGCTGGATCTGCCCAGACCCTAGTGGACAGCCATCCAGGACAGTTGCTGGCATGGACTGGTGCAACTCCTGCAGTGGTATGTTGAGTCAATGGGCTGTCCCCAAGTCCAGGAAATTACCAGCTGCCCCAAAGTCCACAAAAGCCTTTGTCTCTCTTTGGATCATACCCCAGTAGATCTCTGATTTCAGTGTGACACCAGAATCTGTGGGATTGGGAGTAGTGGCTGCTGCCATCACAGTTTTCCCAACAGCAGATGATCTCAGTGGTTTCCTGAGAGCTGCAGCTTCAGACATTCGGCCCGCAGGTGATCTGCCTGAGCCCTCATCCTTAACAATCTTCCCAACCACTGAGGTCGGGCTAACTGGCCCACAGTTTCCTTTCTTCTGCCCCTTTCCCTTCTTGAAGAGTTGAGTGACATTTTCAAATTTCCAGTCCTCTGGAGCCATGCCAGAATCCATTCATTGTTGAAAGATCATTTTTAATGTCTCTACAATCTCTTCAGCCACCTCTTTCAGAACCCTGGGGTATAGTCTATTTGGTCCAGGTGACCTCTGCCTTCAGACTGTTCAGCTTCCCAAACACCTTTTTCTTAGTAGTGACAACTTCACGCACCTCTGCCCCCTGACACTTTTGAACTTCTGGTATACTGCTAGTGTCTTCTAAAGTGAAAGCTTATGCAAAATACTTATTCAATTAGTCCCCAATTACGGCCTCTCCAGCATCATTTTTCAACCATTCATTATCTACTCTCACCTCTCCTTTATGCTTTATACATCCAGAGAAACTTTTTGTATCCTCTTTAATATTATTGGCTAGCTTAACTTTGTATTCAATCTTTTGTTTCAATATTACTTTTTTTATTTGTCTCCTGTGTGTTTTTAAAAACTTCCCAATCCTCTAACTTCCCACTAAGCTTTGCTCTACTATATGCCCTCTCTTTGGTTTCTATGTTGTCTTTGAATTCCCTTGTTAGACACAATAGCACCATCCTGCCTTTAGAATGCTTCTTCCCCTTTGGGATGTATCTATCCTGTACCCTTTGAGTTGCTCCCAGAAATTCCAGCCATTGTTGCTCTGCTGTCACCCCTGCTAGAATTCCCTTCCAATGAATTTTGGCCAGCTCTTTTCTCATGCCTCTGTAATTCTCTTTACTCCACAGTAACACAGATACATGTGACTTTAGTTTCACTTTCTCAAACTGCAGGATAAATTCTATCATATTGTGATAACTTAAGCTCTCTAATCCTAATTTTCCCAATCCAGGTGCATATTGAAATCTCCCATTCCTATTGTAACATTGCCCTTTTGACATGCATTTTTCTATTTCCCATTGACCACATCTTTACTACTCTTTGGAGGTCTGTATATAACTCCTATCAGGGTCTTTTTCACTCTTGCAGTTTCTTAGCTTACCCACAATTCTACACCGACCTCTCTCTGCTACAGGCAGAAGTTCCCACTTGCTTCAAAAAGGCAACAGTTATACCAGTGCCAAAGAAGAATAATGTGGGCTGTCTTAACAACTATCACTCAATAGCACTCACATCGACAGTGATGAAATGCTTTGAGAGGTTGGTTATGACTAGACTGAACTCCTGCCTCAGCAAGGACCTGGACCCATTGCATTTTGCCTATCGTCACAATAGGTCAATGGCAGACGCAATCTCCATGGCTCTTCACACGGCTTTAGACCACCCAGACAACACGAATATCTACGCCAGGATGCTGTTCATCGACTATAGCTCAGCATTTAATACCATCATTCCCAGAATCCTAATTGAGAAGTTGCAGAACCTGGACCTCTGTACCTCCCTCTGTAATTGGATCCCCGACTTCCTAACTGGAAGACCACAGTCTGTGCGGATTGGTGATAACATATCCTCTTCGCTGACAATCAACACTGGTGCACCTCAGGGGTGTGTGCTTAGCCCACTGCTCTACTCTCTATATACGCATGACTGTGTGACTAGGCATAGCTCAAATACCATCTACAAATTTGCTGACGATACAGTTATTGTTGGTAGAGTCTCAGGTGGTGACAAGAGGGCGCACAGGAGTGAGATATGCCAACTTGTGGAATGGTGCCACAGCAACAACCTGGCACTCAACGTCAGTAAGACGAAAGAGCTGATTGTGGACTTCAGGAAGGGTAAGATGAAGGAACACATACCAATCCTCATAGAGGGATCAGAAGTGGAGAGAGTGAGCAGCTTCAAGTTCCTGGGTGTCAAGATCTCTGAGGATCTAACCTGGTCCCAACATATCGATGTAGTTATAAAGAAGGCAAGACAGCGGCTATACTTAATTACGAGTTTGAAGAGATTTGGCATGTCAACAAATACACTCAAAAACTTCTATAGTTGTACCATGGAGAGCATTCTGACAGGCTGCATCACTGTCTGGTATGGAGGGGCTACTGCACAGCACCGAAAGAAGCTACAGAGGGTTGTAAATCTAGTCAGCTCCATCTCGGGCACCAGACTACAAAGTACCCAGGACATCCTTAGGAAGCAGTGTCTCAGAAAAGCAGCGTACTTTATTAAGGACCTCCAGCACCCAGGTCATGTTCTTTTCTCACTCACAATGCGCTGGAGGAACTCAGCAGGTCAGTCAGCATCAGTTGAAAAGATTAGTCGATGATTCGGGCCGAAACCCTTCGTCAGGACTGAAGGAAGAACTTTGGGGAGAGTTTGAAGAATGCTGGTAGTTGAAAAAAACAGTAATTTGAAAGACAAAGGGGTGGGGGAGGGGAAGCAGGGAGGTGATTGGCAGGAGAACAATGCACAGTAGTAGAAGGAGGCGGAACTATGAGGGAGGTGATGTGAAATAGGGATAGAGGAAGGGAGGGGGAGGGAATTACCGGAAGTTGGAGAATTCTATGTTCATACCAAGGGGCTGGAGACTACCTAGACGGTATATGAGGTGTTGCTTCTCCAACCTGTGTTTCGCCTCATCATGGCAGTAGAGGAGGCCATGTATGGACATATCTGAATGGGAATGGGAAGCAGAGTTGGAGTGGGTGGCTACCGGGAGATCCTGTCTGTTGTGGTGGATGGAGTGGAGGTGCTCGACTGTTCCTTTGACAACAGCATCTGCAGATTATTTTGTGTTTACGATTTGCCCTTTTCTCACTGTTACTATCAGGTAGGAGATAGAGAAGCCTGAAGGCACACGCTCAGCGATTCAAGAACAGCTTCTTCCCCTCTGCCATCCAATTCCTAAATGGACATTGAAGTTTTGGGCACTACCTCACATTTTTAATATACAGTATTTCTGTTTTTGCACATTTTTTAATAATCTCTTCAATATATGTAATTGATTTACTTGTTTATTTATTGGGTTTTATTTTACTTATTATTATTTTTTTCTCTCTCTCTTCGATTATATATTGCATTGAACTGCTGCTGCTAAGTTAACAAATTTCACGTCACATGCCGGTGTTAATAAACCTGATTCTGATTCTGATCCTATGTCACCTCTTTCTAATGATTTGATTTGATTTTTTTACCAAGAGTCAACCCACTCCCTCTGCCTACCTCCCTGTCCTTTCAAAATAATATGCATCCCTGGACTTTAAGCTCCCAGTTATTATCGTCTTTCAACCACAATTCAGTGATGCCTACAGCATCATACAGGCCATTCTGTAACTGTGCTACAAGTTTGTTTTTCTTATTCCGTTTACTGTGTGCGTTCAAATATTGCACCTTCAGTCCTATATTCATCACCTTTTTCAATTTTGTCCCCCCTTTATATTGTATCTCATCCCGTTGACTATAATTTTGCCCTATCATCAGTCTCACCACACACTGCCTCTGTTTGTAAACCAACTACCCTATCCTCAGCACTATCATTCTGGTTCCCACCCACCTGCCAAGTTAGCATAATCCCTCCCGAACACTCTAGCAAACATTTGCACAAGAATATTGGTCCCCTTACGGTTTCAGGTGTACCCTGCCCTTTTTGGACATGTTGAACCCTCCCCAATGATCCAGAAATCGGAACCCTTGCACCCTGCTCCAGTTCCTCAGCCATGCACTCACCTGCCAAATCATCCTATTCTTACCCTCTCTGCCACGTGGCACAGGTAGCAATCCAGAGATTACTGCACTGGAGGTCCTGATTTTCAGCTTTCTACCTAGCCCCCTAGAATCTCTCTTCAGGACCTCCTTACCTTTCCTATCTATGTCATTGATGCCAATATGTACCATCTCCCCTTATGGCTGCTCACCCTCCCCTTATAGAATGTCATGGACCCAATACGAGACATCCTTGACCCTGGCACATGGGAGGCACCACACCATCCGTGTGTCTCTATCGTGCTTACGGATCTCGTCTCTATGCCTCTGACTGTGGAATTTCCCAGCACCACTGCAGTCGTCTTCACCTCTCTTCTCTTCCGAGCCACAGCACCAGAGTCAGTGCTAGAGACCTGGTCCTGCGACTCTCCCTGGAAGATTGCACCCCGCCCACTCCTCCTCAAAAGTATCCTAAGTGAGTGGAACCGTCACAGGGGTACTCTGCACTGGCTCCCCATTTCCCTTCCTTCTGACAGTCATCCAATCACCTGCCTCCTGCAGCCTAGGGGCGAGTATCTCTCTGTAGCTCCTAGCACTTATTCGGTCTACCACATGAGCGGATAGTTATTGATCTGCAGCTCCAGTTCCGTAACGTGTTCTCTGAAGAGCTGCACCTCAGTGCACATGCTGCGGAAGTGGTTGTCCGGGAGGCTGGAGTTCTCCAGAATTCATACATCACACACACAGAGCAAAATACCGCCCTGGAGTCACTCTTTCTTCACCAACTGTGTCCTGGAGTCACTCTGTCTTCACTGACTGTGTCCTGGAGTCACCCTCTCTTCACCGACTGTGTCCTGGAGTCACCCTCTCTTCACTGACTGTGTCCTGGAGTCATTCTGTCTTCACCGACTGTGTCCTGGAGTCACTCTCTCTTCACCGACTGTGTCCTGGAGTCACTCTCTCTTCACTGACTGTCCTGGAGTCATTCTCTCTTCACTGACTGTGTCCTGGAGTCATTCTGTCTTCACCGACTGTGTCCTGGAGTCACTCTCTCTTCACCGACTGTGTCCTGGAGTCACTCTCTCTTCATTGACTGCGCCCTGGGACCATTCTCACTGAACTGACTATGCCCTGGGGCCATTCCTAGTGAATTATCTGTGCCATGGGGCCATTCTCACTGAACTGACTGTACCCTGGGATTATTCTCGCTGGAATGACTGTGCCCTTGGGCCATCTTCTCTGCACTAACTGTGCCTTCGTCAATCTCTCCCGCACTGACTGTGGCCTGGATCCATTCTTAATGAACTGACTGTGCCCTAGGACCATTCTTACCGCTAACTGTCCCATGGGGCCATTCTCACTGAACTGACTGTGGCCCAACAGATGAGGAATGAAGAATAAGAAAGAAGAAGAAACCGACCAGATACTTACCTTGACCAAGCCTGATGAGGAAAAGCCACTCCAACACTGGCCCACTCACACAATGGCTGCTCCACTTGCATCTGCCTTAATTTTATTCTCCCTTTCTAATAAATCCTGTCCACTGATTGGGCGCTGTCCAACTCTGAAAAACTGTTAACTTTGTTTTAATAGCCTAAACGCTTTCCAGAAGGGAACTTTTTAAAAAGGCGGTCTACAGGACAGGTGGGGACTGTCCGCAATGATTTTTTCCAGCCACGTCTTTGTCCTGGACACATACAAGCCTTGCAGTGATGTAGACTGCAGCCAATGAATTTTCTGCTGGCCTGACAGTTCACTGTAGTTTTTGTACGTCGTGAGAAGATGCTGCACCAAACCAGACAGTAATGGCTGATGTGAGGATGCTGTTGACGATGACAGTGTCGAAATGCACCCGTTTGTTCTGGGGACGATGGAATTTTATCGACAGTTACAACAAGTACAGCCTCTGCCAAGCCACTTTGTTAATGAAGGGAAGATCGTTCTCCCACATGAAGTTAGAGTGGTGGAAATTCTGAGGATGTCAACGATATGGTGTGGAACCGACCATTCAGAGTGATTGCTGGCAGGAATTGGGTTCATGGCAGTGCTCTGAGAGAGGTCAAAGTCTATATGGACTGAGTGGCCTTACTCAATATGATAAAGGAGGGAGCTGTCCATCAGCGGATGGTTCAAGGTCTCAGGCTGCAGTCTTGAACAGAGGACCTGAGTGTGTCAGAGGAATGGTAAATATTCAGCGACTAAATGAGCTGACCAAAGAGCAGGGTGATGCGGTTCCCTGAAACAGGGAATCACCTCCACTGCAGTGCATCTGCTTCAATGGTGTCCCTTGTCTCCTCCATCTGGCGTGTGTCAGTAGATCCAGTAAGGTATCAACATCCAATCCACCGCCTCCGTGACTTCCACTCAGTCCCCTGGCCAACTTTTACCCAAGAAACAGGCCCTTTAGCCCGGGTCGTCCACGCAGACCAAGATGTCCATTAAGTTTTTCCAATTCGCCTGATGTAATTTTCCCGCCAATGTGAGGTCACGTGATGACATGTTCACCACTGGTATAAAAGGGAAGAGGGAAGACCCCTGGTGACGCAGTTAGTTTTCCAGTTAGAACGTCAGTGAGATACTCCGCTCCGCTGTGTATTTGCATTATGACGCAGTTTTGATTTTAAACGGAGTTTTATGTTCTAATGTAAGGTACAGAAGTCTGAGCTGGTGGTTTGACCAATCGCTGCCCGGTTTGTTAATGTATCTTTTCAGTAACATTGGAGAGTGAAGATGGGACCCTGAAGGAGACATTTGACAGGTTTGGAAAGGATCGACCATTATTGAATTCGTTCAAGAAAGCGTGATCTGCATGAGATAGCCTCTGGTAAAAAGGAAGCAGAAAAGGCTGTGCGGGATCTATTCTACGGAGCAAGGTCAGTGCCTTTAAAATCGTTCTATTTCCGTCGTCGTGAATCCTGTGGACAAGGCAGGATCCGACTGGGAGTGGCAGTGACGTTGTGTTTTCGAGGAATTCGTTACTTCCTGAAAGTCTCTCCTAATTGACTGTATAAATCTCTTGGACTTTAAAATTTACCATTCGAAGAACTGTGTTTGAATTTATCGCTTTAAGAACTAGTACTGAGTAGCGGTTTAACGAATGGCCGCATAGCCGTTTACTTCCGGTTAGGGTTTTCTTTTTTTTTCATTGTTTATTAGGGTTTAATAAATGTTTGTTTGTTTATAAATCCTGACTCGATACATTCATTGTCGCTGATCACGTGACAATATAGCTTTCCAAAACATTTTGTACCTGTCTCAACCATTTCCTCTGGAAGCTCGTTCCAGATACTGGCCATCCTTTGGGTGAAGAAGTTGCCTCTCAGGCCCCTATTAAATTTCTTCCTTCTCATTTTAAACCTAGGCCCTCTAGTTTATATTCACTTCCCTGAAAAACAAAAGCAGATCACTTAGCAGCTCTAAAAAACTCTACTTAGACCGCATTTAGATTTCTGGTCACCTCATTATTGGAAGGATGTGGAAGCTTTAGAGTGAGTGCAGAGGAGATTTACCAGGATTATGCCTGAATTAGATACCATCAAGGAGAAAGTCCAGGTGCCTGAAGAAACACACTCAACATTTCAGAAACAGTTTCTTCCCTGCTGCCATCAGATTTCCGAAAGGACACCGAACCAATAAGCACCATCTTGCTATTTTCCCCTCTTTTTGCGCTAATTGTCATTTTACAGTTTTAATTATTATGTACCGCTGCTGCAAAACAACAAATTTCATGACATATGCCAGTAGCATTAAACATGATTCTGATTCTGATTCTTTTCTCTTTGGAGGGAAGGAGGATGAGAAGTGACTTGATAGAGGTGTGCAAGATGATAAGAGACATAGATTAAGTGCACAGCCAGTGCCTTTTTCCCAGGGTGGAAATGGTGAATACGAGGATGCATAATTTTCAGGAGATTGGAGGAAAGGATAGGGGGACAGTCAGAGGCATGTTTTTTACAGATAGTGTCGGGTGAGTGGAATGCACTATCAGGATGGTGGCAGCGGCAGGTACATTAAGGACGTTTAAGAAACCCTTAGATAGGTGCATGGATGTTAGAAAAATCAGGGCTATTTTTTAGCGATACATGATGGTAACAGGCCCTTCATACCCAATGAGCCCACACTGCCAGATTACAGGCAACTAATTAACCTACTAAGCCATACATCTTTGATACGTGCAAGGAAACTGGAGCACCCAGAGGAAAGTCATGTAGTCTCAGGGAAAGTGTACAAACTCTTTACAGACAGCGGTGGGGATGGAACCAGGGTCAGGTAAAACATTTTGCTAGCCGCTGCACTACTGTGCTGCTAGTATGTAGGAGCCATTGGTCAAAGAGCAGGAGTTCATCCTACTGTGGTTACGTAGGAGGGAATTGTTGGAGTGATATTAGAGCAGTTTAAAAGGAAGCTGGTGGGCATCTCATTGGATTCTCATCTCACCCACTCAGAGAGCAGTAACTTACTGCAGATCTCACGAAGAAGACATGCCAGTGGCCATATTTGTTAGGAGGTTATGGAAATTTGGTTTGTCACCAAAGAATCTTACAGATTTCTATAGATGTACAGTGGCTTTCATCACCGTCTGGCATGGAGACTCCAACGCACAGAATACAGAAAAGCTGCAGAGAGTCAAAGACTCGAACACCTGTGTCACGGGCACAAAACCCAGGACACCTTCAAAAGGTGATGACTCAAGAAGGCAGGATGCATCAGTAAAGATCCTCACCATCTAGGACATGTCCACTTCTCAGTGCTACCATCAGAATCAGAGAGGAGGTACAGGAGCCTGAGGATAAACACTCAACGTTTTAGGACAGCTTCTTCTCCTCTATCAGCTCTCTGAATGAATCCATGTGAATTACATCATTATTCCTTTTTTGCAGTACCTATTTATTTACTCTGTAGTTTATAGGAATGTTATGTCCTTGTATTGTACTGCTGCCACATAACAACAGAAGTTGCCTCGGAGGAGTCAGTGATAATGAACTATTGCTGGCTGCACCTACCGCTTGCTACCACCAGGAAGAATGCCTGGTGCTCCACCTAGTGGTAGCCTTACACAATTGCAGATATCAGACAAGAAGGACTAAATTGAGTTTATTGTCATTTAATATGTACAGGTACATTGAAAAACTTACCTGCTGCAGCGTCACAGGCACATAGCATCATACAAGCAGCATTCGTAACAAGAACAAAACATCAATTCAAATAAATTATACACAATTTTTACAGGAATAAAGAATTAGAATAAAAAATATGATGCAGGATCTCGGCCCAAAACGTCAACTGTTTATTCCTCTCAATAGATGCTACCTGACCTGCTAAGTTCCTCCAGCATTTTGTGTTTGTTCCTCTGAACAAAATAAAATCCATTTTGGTGCAAAGTGGTCATAGTGTTGCTAAACTGTAGTGATTAGGATTGTGCTGGTTGGTTAAAGAACCAAATAGTTGAGAGTAAGTTGCAGTTCCCGTACTTGATGGTGTGGGACTTCAGGCTTCTGTACCTCCTGCCCAATGATAGCTGTCAGAAGATGGCATTACCCAAGATGGTGGGGATCTTTGATAATTGATGTTGCCTTCTTGAGTCAGTACCTTCCGTATTGGGCAGAGTCCACTAGTCTCTCTAGCTTCTTAAGTTCCTGTGCATTTGAATTGCTGTATCAGACCATGATACACAGTACACTCCAAGATGAGGACGAGCATAAATTTAAATTAATGTTAATTATATTTACTTTACCATGGACCATAAGACAAAGGAGTAGAAGTAGGCCATTCGGCCCATTGAGTCTGCTCCGCCATTTTATCATGAGCTGATCCATTCTCCCACTTAGTCCCACTCCCCCACCTTCTCACCATAACCTTTGATGCCCTGGCTACTCAGATACCTATCAATCTCTGCCTTAAATACACCCAATGACTTGGCCTCCACTGCTGCCCGTGGCAACAAATTCCATAGATTCACCACCCTCTGACTAAAAAAATTTCTTCGCATTTCTGTTCTGAATGGGCGCCCTTCAGTCCTTAAGTCATGCCCTCTCGTACTAGACTCCCCCATCATGGGAAACAACTTTGCCACATCCACTCTGTCCATACCTTTCAACATTCGAAATGTTTCTATGAGGTCTCCCCTCATTCTTCTAAACTCCAAGGAATACAATCCAAGAGCAGACAAACGTTCCTCATATGTTAACCCTCTCATTCCCAGAATCATTCTAGTGAATCTTCTCTGTACCCTCTCCAACGTCAGCACATCCTTTCTTAAATAAGGAGACCAAAACTGCCCATAGTACTCCAAGTGAGGTCTCACCAGCGCCTTATAGAGCCTCAACATCACATCCCTGCTCCTATACTCTATTCCTCGAGAAATGAATGCCAACATTGCATTCGCCTTACACATGCATTATATAAACAACAAAGTAAATATTACAACATGGCTGCAAGACTGTATTCACTGGAGTTTAGAAGAATGGGGTGGGTGTGAGTGTCTCATTGAGATCTAATGGATATTGAAAGTCCTAGATAGAATGGTTGGAGAGAGGTGTTTCCAATAGTAGGAGAGTCTAGGATAAGTGGGCACAGTCTGAAAACAGAAGGACATCCCTTTAGAACAGAGATGAAGAGGAATTTCCTTAGCTAGAGGCTGGTGAATCTGTAGACTTCATTGCCACAGATGGGTGTGGAGGCCTAGTCATTGGGTATATTTAAAGTGGTTCTTGATTAATAAGGACATCAAAGGTTATGGGGAGAAGGCACAAGAATGGGGTTGAGAGAAATAACAAATCAGCCATGATCAGAATTGATTCGATGGGCCGAAGGGTTCATTTTTGCTCCTATGTCTTATGGGCTTATGCCTCCATAGATTCTGTCTACACATCTCACTGCCCAGTAAAGCAGTCAGCATAATCCAAGACCCACTTACCCCAGACAGCCTCTTTTCTTCCCCATCCCATTGGACAGAAGATTTAGAAGTCTGAAAGTACGTACTACCAGCCTTAAGCACAGCCTCTGTCCCCTCTGTTATCAGACTCCTGAATGGACCTATTGTATGATAAGATCGACTCTTAACTTCACAAAGTACTGTATCCTGTTATGAATTTGTACTCTATTGATTACCTACACTACACTTTCCCTTTAGCTGTTACTCTTTATTCTGCATTGTTGTTGTTTTAACTTGCTTTAGCTCAATGCGCAGTTTAACGGTTTGATCTGTATTCAAGGCGAGATTATCACAGTATCTTGCTGCATATGAAAATAATTTCCAATTCCAATACCATTTGCCAATAGATTCACTCTGGCCACTGTCAGAGTTGAGGGGATAAGTTTTACATCCGCAGTCCCTGAAGAGGAGGTCACTCGATCCTCTGCTTCTGAATCCAATCCATGGTGCTGTCAGAGAAGGAACCAAAGAGCAAGGTCAGTACAGAAAGGGTTAATCATGCAGAGAAATTCTTTCCTCCGCTGTGCTTTGCTCGAGCTCAGGAGGGAGGGGTCAGGGCTCAAGATTAATCTTGGACCCCACCCCCTCCATAAACTGGCGTGATGGCCAGTTTACGGTGGGGGGTGGATGGCGTGGCATTCCAGGGGATGCTCCATGCATCTCTGGTGGCTGCACACCTGGTGGGGGGTGGCGCTGGAGCATCCTGTTTGGGAGGACATGCGCAGGCTGAGAGCGTTGCATGCTCCGTCCAGACCAATGAACAGGAACCGTCTCAGGAAGCAGCTGCGCAGAATATCTGTGGTGTCCCTCCAGGTGCATCCTGGGACTTGCCACTCTGAGAATTGATACAACGGAATTTTATTGGAACAATCAGTGACAAACAACGGCAAATCCTCTCCTGGAGTTCACAGTGCTTAGCTGTCCTTCCATCAGTCTTTTCCATACCGATTGCCTCTCCCTTTCAGTTGCTCCTGTCACTTTTTTAACACTTTCAGGTCTGAATCAGCCCTGTCAGAGTGATTTTTAAAAAATGCAACACACACAAAATGCAGTGGATCAGGCAGGATCTATGGAGGGAAACAAACTGTTGATGTTTCAGGCCGAGACCCTTCATTAGACTCCAGTTCAAGTTCAAGTTTATTGTCATTCAACCATATACGTATGTACCAGCTAAATGAAATATCGTTTCTCTGGAGCCAAAGTATGAAGCACAGTGCAAATAGTCACACACAGCACATTCTGTATAATTACGATCCAGCACATACAGTCACAAAATAATATTAGCACAAGTCCCTGAGTGGCCTGGCCTGCTGATTAATGAGTTGATACAAAGTGCGAGGTGTGCGTTTATGTAAGACGGTATAACGTTACCGGCACTGTTATCATAAAACAAACAGTCGTATAAGTATGTGGCTCACAGGCAGACTCACAGAACATAGAAAATTACAGAATCACAAGAGATTCTGCATTGACAACTGTTTATTCCCCTGCATTGACGCTGACCTGTTGAGTTGCTCCACCATTTTGTAGATTTCCAGTATCTGCAGAATCTCTTGTTTTATGATTTTTAAATGTATTTTTTGGGATCTGCATTTGTTAAGGTTCATTGATTAAATTAGCTTTATTTCTCACATGTATGTACGCTTAATCATCAAAATTTGCTGTGAAATGCGTTGATTGCGTCAACGAAGTACACAGTCCTGGGGGCAGCCCACTAGTGTTGTCACGCTTCCGGCACCCAACTTGGCACACTCACAACTCGCCAACTCTAACCCTGATGTCTTTGGAGCGTGGGAGGAAACCCGGCAGTCACGGGGAGAACGTATAGATTCATGACCTACAATGGCAGGAATCGAATCCTGTTTGCTTGCGCTGTAAATCATCTTGCCATGGTGCTGCATTGTCAGTTTTCACTGGACATTGTCAGTGTTGACTTGTCTGTCTTAAAAACAGCCACCTTCTACAAAAAAATCAAACCAAAATGTCACAAAAACATTGACTCGAATTGTCATGATTTTTAAAATAACAGGAATTTTGCCATATCTGGAATCAAGATGAGTTCATGAGAAAATGATCAGACAGAACGAGAACTACAAGAATTGAGTAACAGGATGGATTATGCAGTGAGAAACTATTCTTTGGGCAGAAGACCATTACCAGTTTCTGGACTCCTTTAAGAATCTTCGGAGGTTATCAGTATTTTAAAAAAATCAGACTTACCAAGTGACATTCGTGAGGGCTTTTGGGCAGAGAGAGAGGAGGAGAGAGTGAGGAGTGAATATGCACAGAATGTATTAGACAGTACATCATACAGAGCTGATCTAATACGTATCCACTCTGTGTCATTATGTATTTCCTGAGTTTGATGCCACCCAGCGCACATGTACACCCTGTCTGAATGCCCTGTTGACTCCCACCCCCACCCCAGCCATCCCACTCCCCAACTCAGGGCACTCTCATCCAGCACCACTCACTTTTCATCTTTTACTGCTGCTGTTTCCCATACTTATACGACTGCTTGTTTTATTATAACAGTGCCAGTAACATTATACCGTCTTACATAAACATGCGCCTCGCACTTTATGTCAGCTCGTTAATCATCAGGCCTTGCCACTCAGGGACTTGTGCTAATATTGTTTTGTGACTGTTTGGACTGGATCATAACTATATGTGCTGTGTTTTTCACTTTGGCCCCAGAGGAATGGTGCTTTGTTTAGCTGTATACAATTAAACTAAGTTTGTGTTTCATGTGACCATGAGATATTACCCGTAAAGATAAAGGTATCCAAAAGCGATGATTAATCTTTAAAGATAATAACCACACAGTCATCTACAAGGAAAGCACAATAATAATATTCAATAGATACAGAAACGTAGAACATTACAGCACAATACGGGCCCTTCAGCCCACAATGTTGTGCCATCCTTTTAACCTACTCTGAGAACAATCTAACCCTTCCCTCCCACACAGCCCTCCATTCTTCTTTCATCCATGTGCCCATCTAAGAGTTTCTTAATGCCTCTAACACCACTCCTGGCAGTGCCTTCCATGTACCAACCACTCTCTGTGTGAGGCGTTTAACCTCTGATATACCCCTATACTAAAACTATGCCCCCTTGTATTTGCCATTTTCACTCTGGGAAAACTTCTCCGGCTGTCCACTCAGTCTTATCATCTTGTTCACCCCTACCAAGTCACCTCTTATCCTCTTTCGGTCCAGGGAGAAAGGCCCTAACTTGCCCAACCTATCTTCATGAGTCTTGCCCTCCAGTCCAGGCAGAATCCTGGTCGAGCTCTGCACACTGTCCAAAGCTTCCAAATCCTTTCTATAGTGAGGCGACTAGAACTGAACACGGTATTCCAAGTGTGGGCTAACTGGAATTTTATAGAGCTGCAACATTAGCTCCTGAGCTCAATCCCCCAGCTAATGATGGCCAACATACCATATGCCTTCTTAACAACCCCATTAACTTGCATGGCAATCTTGAGGATCGATGGATGCGGACCCCAAGATTCCTTAAACCGACTGATTCATCTTCCTGGTAATAGCCTGCAGGAGCACTGAAGCAGTTAATTATATTTTCTAAACACCAGTGACTCAGACAAACAATTGTTGCAATACTTGTTCCAAAGATCTTATCGTAAAACATTGTTTCTGCGCCAACAGGAAGACGCTGTTTTCTTGAAGATATTATAAATGTCGAGCACTCAAGTTATCCTTTAGAAAATGCCAGTGCAGGTCTGTAAAACCACCCAGTCCTTGGGGAACACTTTTCAGCTTTCCTTGAGGTCTTGTTTTCCACCACTTACTCATAAAATCTCATTGTGAGGTAGTCACGGAGATGGAGATCTATCACTTCTCTCCAAAACCCAGATAAACAAGAGGGGCAGTATCTCTGGACCACTGGTTCCAGGGAATGGTTCGAGGGGGTCAGGATCTCCACCATCACGGCCTTCTTCAAAAGGTGATGCCTCAGAAAGACGACATCCATCTTTAAGGACCCTCACCTTGCAGAACATGCCCTCTTCTCATTATTACCATCAGGGCGGAGGTACAGGAGCCTGAAGACATGCCCTCTTCTTCCCCAACGCCATCGGGTTGCTGACTACCTCGCCATCTTTTTGCTCTCTTTTTACTTACTTAAATATATTTATATTTGTTATTGCAATTTATAGTTTAAAAAAAAATTATTATATATTGCTAGGTACTGCTGCAGGAAAACAACAAATTTCATGACGTACCTGATGCACTATCAATTACTCCAAAAGACTGGAAGTAGAGTAATTACTGAAAGGTTTTTATTAACAGTAAATGGACCAACGTCCATGCTGAGTATCTGCCCTGGACTGAGGGAGGAGCAATGGCGCAATCGCCTTTATTCAGGGGTCTGTGGGAGGAGCCACAGGAGCAGTCAGCAGAGGGGCGTGTCCAGCCAGGTAACCCAGTTACAACCTATATACATGGCTTACCACAGTACCCCAGTGATATTAAACCTGATTCTGATTCTGATCATAGATGACTGCAGTATGAGAAAGTTCAAGAACAAGCCAGCTGCCCCATTCCACCTCTCCCCGTCTCCCGATAAATGCAGGAGCAACTCAGGAGGAACTGCCGCATCTAAGGAAGGAAATGGACAGTCAACACTTCAGGAGTTCCATAACTTCGAGTTTCGCAGTGCCTTCCAGAAAGATCATGCCATGCATAATTATGTTGTGACAGTAAAAAGAAAGCAGAATGCAAAATATATTGTTGCATTTATAGAGAGTGAACTGTGCTGGTAGACAAATGAAGTACAAGCGATTCTGAAGACGCTGGAAGTCTTGAGCAACACACACACAGAGGTGTAGAAACTCAGCAGGTCAAGAAGCATCGATGGAGGGGAATAAATAGTCAATATTTTGGGCTGAGGTCTAGATTGGCCTTTGCTGCATGAAAGTGGATCACTAAAGTTGGAGGAAACCTTGCTACAACAGTGTGGGCCTTTTTTTAGCATCATTTCAAGAGGAATAGAACATACAGGCACCAATGTAATGCTAAAGCTTTATAAGGCATTGGTCAGCCTGCATTGTGAGCAATTTAGGGCTTAACATCTAAGTAAGGTTGTACTGAACTTGGAGAGGGCCAGAGGAGGTTGACTAGATTTGATGGCTTTGGGCTTGTATTTGCTGGAGTTTAAAAGGAAGGTGGACCTCATGAAAACCCACTGATATTGAAAACCCTCAACAGAGTTGCCATGAAGAAGATGTTTCCAATGGTGGGAGAGGACTAGTGGGCACAGCCTCAGATTAGAAATACGTCCCATTAGAACCGAGATGAGGAGGAATTTCAGATTGAGGTGCATCTGTTGCATTCATTGCCAAGTTATTTGGTATATTTAAGGTGGATATTTAGAGGTTCTCGGAAGGGTGCCAAATGTTATGGGGAGAAGGCAGGAGAATGATGTTGAGGGGGAAAATAAATCAGCCATGATTGAATGGTGGGGAAGGCTCAATGGGCCAGATGGCCTAATTTTGCTCCTGTGTATGACTCTATAGATTAATTTGTCAGATGAGGGTGTTGAAAGTCAGAGTAATACAGCATGGAGACAAGCTCGGCTCGGTTTTTCTGTGCCAACCATAATGCCCAACTGGCCATTTGCCTGCATGAAGCTGTGAGATATTAAATAAATTTGGAGCAGAGCAGAATGAGAGGTGACTTAATAGAAGTGTATAAAATTATTAGAGACATAGACTGAGTTGACAGCCAATACCTTTCTCCCAATGCAGCAGCGGCCAACACCAGAGCAAATCCTTTTAAGGTGAGCAGAGGAAAATACGGGGGGAGTTCAGAGACAGGTTTTTTACACAGGAAAGTAGTGTGTACCCAGAATGCACTGTTGAGGTTGGTGGGGGATGTTGATACATTAGGGACATTTTAGAAACTCTTAGCTAAGTATAGGAGGATTATGGAGGAGGATAGTGTCCGATTGATCAGAATAGGTTAAAAGGTTATGTTAGAAAAACATCATGAGCTGAGGGGCCTGTACTGAGCTGCACTGTTCTATGTTAAGTTCAGACTATGCTCACAGGAGTTTGGAAAGGTGACAGGGCAGCTTGTAGTTTAACACCTCATTCAACAAAAACAGCCCCTCCTATGACACAGCTCCCCTCTGAAGTAAAACGGAAGCCCAGATTGGCTTGGTCAGCACCCAGTGACAAAATTCCAGTCAAAATCCTTTGTATTCTGGAGCAAAGCACAATCAGTGGATTGAGCAGCAGTGACAGGAAAGGAATTGCCAATGTTTCGGGTCGAGACCCTGGAGGAGCGACACAGCTGGAGTGAGTAGGGGAGCGGGAGCGGTGAGAAAGTGGTTTACTGAGTGGTTCCTGTCTCTCCTTTCTCCCTTTCCTACATCTTCCATTTTCACTCTCAGTCCTGGTAGAAGGTTATGACCTGAAGCATCCACACTCCACAGATGCTGACAGATGTGCTGAGTTCCTCCAGCAGTTTGTGTGTTGCTCCCGATTCCAGCGTCAGCAACCCCTTGTGCCTCCTTTGCATTCAAGTTCAAGATCGGGCTTCTGTTAACTCTGGACGCCCTTGTTCTCATCAATGTGAGGAGGTGTCAGCCATCCAGTGAGTCTGGACATGTTAGTCCTGTGTTTGTGGTAAAACCTCGCCAGTCAATTCCAGTATTTGCGAGAGGAAGCAATGAGAAAATAATGCTCCTTTGCTTTGTGTGAAGTGTGTGAATCAGCTGACTAATATCTTCCTGAACATGGTCCTCAGGACCACATTGACCACCGGACATGCAGCCTTTCCTGCTATTATTATTTTAATTTTTTTATTATACGGGGAATAGAATCTTTGCGTGCAGCATCTGCGCTCAGCCATCAAAAATGCTGCTGTCTTTGTGATGCCTTCTAGGAGTACACAAAGCATTGAATTCCTGACTCCACGTTAACCCCTTCCAGACCCCCTGGACTGAGGGGGGTTTCAGCTGAGCTTCAGGTCAAGTGATAGGCATAGCTTCATAGAATTCCCTAAAGTTGTTATAGCCAGGAGAGGTAGTGGGGATCAGCTCCCACTACCTATTAACAGCTATCAATAGTGTGTGTCTCAAATAGCCTGTGACAATCAAGTCCAGCTCCTGCCCTTCATGTGTGGCTTAGCTACTAAACTGTTTCTACTGACAGAAGAAGAAACAAATGTGGTTTACTGGTGTCTTAAAACCAGTTACCTGGGGCAGATGGGACTCATCAGCCATGGTTGGCAGCTCATCTAGGAGAAGGAGAACTGATCTCAGACCTCTGCTGCCTTGGGGCCATACCCACTCATGGGGAGGGCTTTGGGAGTAAATCCCGCGAAGACATCCAGAGTTGGAGTCCCATAGGCAGCCCTACATTGAGTTCAACGCTGACCAGCAACTCCTGTGACACTGCTGCTGCCAAACCGTATTGTTCTCTGCCATTGTCTTGGATTCATGGACAAGAGGAGCATGCTGCATAGCCAGTAGTTTGCTCTCCATATCCTGCTGCCCTGGCTTGTGTACCAGTTTGCTTGTCACGTAGACAGCTAAGAGGCAATATCCAGGGTTGACCCTGACCATTGAAGGGCCTCATAGAGTCACAGAGCACTTCAGCACAGAAGTAGGCTCTTTGGCTCATCTGAACTGTTATTCTGCCTAGTCCCATCAACCTGCACCTGGATCATAGCCCTCCATGCCCCTTCCATCCAAGTATTTAACCAAACTTTCCTTATATGCTGAAATTGAACCTCCATCCACCACTTCCACGAGCAACTCGTTCCACACGCTCACCACCCTCTGAGTGAAGAGGTTCCCCCTCATGTGCCCCTTAAGTATTTCACCTTTCACCCTTATCCTATGACCGTCTAGTTCCAGTCTCACCCAACCTCAGTGGAAAAACCTGGTTGCATTTACTCCTCATAATTTTGCCTGCCTCAATCAGATCTCCCCTCATTTTCCTACATTCCAGGGAATAAAATCTGAACCTATTCAACCTTTCCTTTTAACTCAGGTCCTCAAGTCCTGGCAACATCCTTGTAAATTTTCTCTGCACTCTTTCAAGCTTATTGATATCTTTCCTATAGGTAGACTGCACGCAATATTCCAAATTTGGCCACTTCAGTGTCTTGCATGATTTCAACGTAACATCCAAATTCCTGTGTCCAGCACTTTGATTTATGAAGGCCAATGTGCCAAAAGTTCTCTTTACAACTTTATTTACCTTTGATAGTGGTAGCATGTCCAAGGATGCTAGTTTCTGTAGTAAAAGTCTCAGTAAGGACGGTAGTGACTACGGGATCCTTGCCTTGTGTTGAAGTTGCAGCTTGAGAAAAGGGCATTTGGCCCACGCATTATGCAATGTTTACCAGGCTCCTCTCACCAAATATTGGTCCATCACGCAAACCATTGCCCCCCCCCCACCCCCCCATGGACTCTATTTACATTTCCCACTGCCTCGGGCAAGTAGCCATCATTAATCAAAAACCATCCCACACAGGACTTTCCCTCTTCTCCCCACCACCCCATTGGGCAGAAGATGCAGAAACTTGAGCACATGCACCTCCTGGCTTAAAGACAGCTTCTAACCTGCTGTTATAAGACTCTTGAATGGAGCTCTCGTTCCAAAATATTGAACTCTTGATCCCTCCTCCTGCCTCGTCTCCGCCTGGTTCTTGCACCTCATCGGCCTACCTCTGATGAAATGACTCCAGTGGGCTGCACCTCAAGTAACGAGCAGTCAGAGAACAGGAAGGAGATAGAGACATTACTGACATGTTGCCATGACAACCTTTCCCTCAATGTCTGCCAAACAAAAGTGCTGATCGTTGACTTCAGGAAGGGGGCAGTTCACATGCTCCTGTCTACATCAATGCTGTTTATGCTGAGAGTTTAGAGCGTCAAGTTCCGAGGTATGAATACTGTATCACCAACAGCCTGCCCTGGTCCAACCAAGTTGATTTTGTGGCCTAGAACGCTCAGCAGTGCCTCCACTTCTTCAGGGGGGTAAAGAAATTCAGCACTCTTAGCAATTTTTATAAATACACCGTAGAAATCATTCTGTCTGAATGCACAACAGCTTGGTATTGTTAATTCCCGGGATAGCGGGACTGTCATATGTTGAAAGATTGGAGCGACTGGGGTTGTATACACTGGAATTTAGAAGGATGAGAGGGGATCTGATTGAATCATATAAGATTATTAAGGGATTGGACACGCTAGAGGCAGGAAACATATTCCGGATGTTGGGGGAGTCCAGAACCAGAGGCCATAGTTTAAGAATAAGGGGTAGACAATTTAGAACGGAGTTGAGGAAAAACTTTTTCACACAGAGGGTTGTAGTTCTGTGGAATGCTCTGCCTCAGAAGGCAGTGGAGGCCAATTCTCTGGATTCTTTCAAGAAAGAGTTAGATAGAGCTCTTAAAGATAGTGGAGTGAAGGGATATGAGGAGAAGGCAGGAAAAGGGTACTGATTGTGGATGATCAGCCATGATCACAGTGAATGGTGGTGCTGGCTCAAAGGGCTGAATGGCCTACTCCTACACCTATTGTCTAATATCTATTGTCTATTGGTATGGCAGCTGCTCTGCGTGTAACAGCAGAAAAATGGCAGAGAATTGTGGTCACAGTTCAGAACATCACTAAAATGAACCTCCTATTTGTGGACTACGTTTACACATCTCGCTGCCTTGGTAAAGCATCCAGCATAATCAAAACCCCACCCATCCTGAACATTCCCTCTTCTGCTCGCTCCCATTGGTCAAAGATAAAAAAGCGTGAAAGCACGTCCCAACAGGCTCAAGGACAGCTTCTATCCCACTGTTATTCAGACTCTTGAACAGAACTCATACAATAAGATGGACTCTTGGCCTCATAATCTACCTCATTATGATCGTTTACCTACACTGCAAGCTTTCAGTAGTTTTTACACTTTTCTCTGCATCGTTATTGTTTTACCCTACACTAGCTCGTTGCACTGTGCAATGACTTTGATTTGTATGAACAGTATGCAAGACAAGCTTTTCACTGTACCTTGGTACATGTGATAATGAGAAATCAATACCTGCACAGCAATTTCTCTGCAACACTACATTCTGCATTCCGTTTTCCTTTTCAACTATCTCAATGTATTTAGTTTTTCCTTCTCAGATTTGATAAAGGAATGTGGGTAACGGAAGCAGACAGAGAACTATCCACCCGTTGTGTTTGCCTATCCGTTCAATACCTGATCTATGACCTCACCACCAGTTTCCTGCGCTATCCCCGTGAGGCTTTAAATTCTTTGGTGCTGACGGATCAGGTGACCTGTCCCGACCCAGCACGTAGGTGCAATCATAAGGAAGGCACACCAGCATCTTTACTTCCTCAGAACGTTAAGGAGGCTCAGCTAGTCACTGAAAACTCGAGCAAATTGCTACAGATGTACTGTCAAAGTACCCGGAGCTACTGCATCACAGTCAAGTATGACAATTCAAATTGACAGGGACGCAAAAACCCGCAGAGAGTAGTGGAGTCTGCCCATCACGGGCACATCCCTCCCCACCATCGATAGTACCTACGTGAGCCGCTGCCTCAGGAAGGCAGCATCATTCATTAAAGATCCCTCCTGTATGCATCATGTCACCTTCTTGCAGCTACCACTGGGCAGAAGGCACAGAATCCAGAAGTCTCACACCGCGAGGTTCAGGAACAGCCACTTCCCTTCGACTATTCAGCTCTTGACCAACAAGCACAAATCTAATTACTGCCACAATGCTGCAATACTATGTCCATTTTGATCACTTTGCACTAAAATAAACATCTTAAGAAATCTAATTGTGCCCTTTCAGGTAGAAATGGTGTATAATTTACATCTAATTTATGTTTTCCTTATCAATGCTGCTTACCTATGCTATGTATCTGTGATGTTGCTGCAAGTAGGTTTTTCATTGCATACATACTTGTGCAGATGACAATGAACTTGACTTTGACTTCAACTATCAATTTACTTTATATTCAAGCTGTGATCACTCGAGTCAAGTATGATGCTCTCCTGAGGGGTCACTCCCTTCAAGGAGAATGCCTGTGCGTGATTTTATTTAATGTTGGTAGACCAGTTCACAGGCAGCAACATGCATTCTTTGACAGCTCAGGGTCCAGTGGCATGCCGTGCAAGATGACCGTGGTCCCCTCACTGCTCCAGCTTTCCTCTGCCTTCACTGCCCTCATAATTGGGCATCTTCTTTGGCCAGCTCCACCGTTAAGGTTTTTGTCGGATGGCTCTTTGTCTGGAACCTGCCCCTTGACCTGACCATCATGGGTGACCCTACCAGGAGCCTAGCACCTAACAGCATCGCTCTTGGGAGCTCAGGATCTCAGAAGCCTCTCCACTATGATAAGGTGACGACCTTTGGAGATGTTGAATATACTCAGTGACTGAGCTTCAAGAGTCTCTTATAAAAAGAATACAGTGGAGCGCAGTCTACTGAAAGCAGAACTTGCCTTCACTATTCTGCAGTTAACTTCTGTATCAATAGTCACTGCTCGGGAGAGGGTGCTGCCAAGGTAAGAAAACTGGTCCACCGCCTGTAGTTTCTGTCCTTGGATTGTGACTTTCGGTTCTGTGTACGGTGCATGAGGAGCAGGCTGGTGCATGACTTTGATCTTTTTGATATTGATGGTGAGTCCAAAGTTGTCACAAGCCGTGGAGAATTTGTCCATATTGAGTTGCATCTCTGGCTCCGAGCCAGCATACAGGGCGCAGTCATCGGCAAAGAGGAAGTCTCTCAGAACAGTCTCCTTCACTTTGGTAATAGCCTGAAGTCTCCTCCGGTTGAAGAGCTTCCCATCCACTCTGTACTTGAGGCTGATTCCAGCATCATTGTCCTGGAAGACACCATTCAGCGTGGCAGTAAACATGCTGAACAGTGTGGGTGCGAGCACACAGCCCTGTTTGACACCATTGGTGACTGGGAACGCCTCAGAGGATTCTCCACCGTCCAGCACTCTGGCCATCAGGCCACCATGGAACTGGCGTACCACCTGAATGAATTTGGTGGGGCAGCTGAACTTTGACATGATCCTCCACAGGCCTTGTCGGCAGACAGTGTCGAAGGCTTTCGTGAGGTTAACGAAAGTTGTGTAGAGTTCGCGATTCTGCTCCTGACACTTCTCCTGAAGTTGGCGTGCAGCAAAAATCATGTCAATAGTCCCACGACCTTTGCGAAAGCCACACTGTGACTCTGGCAGCAGGCCCAGCTCCAGATGAGTGACCAGACGATTTAGTAGGACTCTTGCAAGGGTTTCTCCTGCGATGGAGAGCAGCAAGATTCCTCAGTGGTTGTCGCATACTTGTTGATTGCCCTTCCTCTTGTAGAGGTGTACGATGGATGCATCTTTAAGTTCCTGAGGAATGGATCCTTGCTTCCAAAAAGACTGGAACAACTCGGTGAGCTTCTCTGTAAGAACAGGACCACCGGCTTTGTAGATCTCTGCAGGTATGGCATCTGCCCCTGGGGCTTTGCCACTGGATTGCGGGCTGACAGCTTTCGTGACTTCGGCTACTACTGGTGGGTCATCCATGGCGCTGTTGATGTCGACCTGGGGAATCCTGTCTATCACCTCATGGTTAATAGGTGACAGTCAGTTGAGGATGGCTTCGAAGTGTTCAGCCCATCTCTGCAGGATCTGAGCCTTCTGTGTAATGAGAGTTGTACCATCTATACTCAGGAGGGGGGATCTCCTGAGAGACTGAGGTCTGTAGAGAGTGTTGAGGGCTTCATGGAATCGTTTCAAGTAATTTCTGTCAGCGTATCCCTGTATTTCATCTGCCTTGGTACTCAGCCAGGCATCTTGCATTTTACACAGTTTATTCTGGACTGTCCTGCGAGCACTGGTAAAGGCGTTTTTCTTGGCAGCTGATGATGGGTCGTTCTGATGGGCACGATGAAGGCATGCTTTTCAACAAGTAGAGCCTGTATCTTCTCATCATTCTCACTGTATGGGAACGTCGAGGAATCAGTCCAGAAACAAAACTGAAGGTCTACAGAACCGTGGTACTCACTACCCTCCTGTATGCCTGAGAAACGTGGACTGCGTATCGAAGACAGCTCAACCATTTCCACATGACTTGTCTTTGCAGAATATTAGCATCAGATGGCAAGACAAAGTACCAGATATTGAAGATCTCTCCAGAGCAAGTCTACCATCAGTCCACACACTGCTGATGAGAGCACAGTCCCGGTGGGCAGGTCATGTCATCCGCATGCCGGACGAGCATATACCCAAGCAGCTCCTTCTTGGGGAACTCTCTGCTGGAAGATGCTCGCATGGAGGGCAGAAGAAACGTTGCAAAGACACACTAAAGGCCTCCCTGAAGTCATCTGACATAGACATGACCTCTTGGGAAACACTGGCACAAAACCGCTCTACCTGGTGCGGCCTCATCCAGAAGGGCTGTCAGGGTTACGAAGCAAGGCGCACTGCTGAAACACAACATAAGCGCGAGCTGCGCAAGTCCAGAGCCACCAGCGCAACAACTGCAGTGCCTACACGTGTGTCCCCAACATGTGCCAGGACATTCTGTGCCTGAATTGGCCTGACCAGTCATCTTCGGACACACCGCACCCAGTCTCAAAGTGACTAATGGTGTCGAGGTCTTCATCGACGACGACGGACGAACCACAATAAAAAGAATTCCAGAAGCTCCCCGTCCTTGGAATGAGGCTGTCTCTTCTCACCTCAGTCCTGATTCATATCTCGGATAGTGGACAGCCAGCCAGAGGAACTCCTCATCTACACTGTCAATCTCGGTGAAAAGAAACATTCCGCAAGGGCCTTTTTGTCATCAGTACACGTGTGGTATGCAATCTGCACGGTGGCAGACAGGCGTAGCTGAAACTGCCCAACACATCCACAGTAGCAGCCTACCCACCATCAGGTACATGTACAATATAGGGAAAGGTGCTGGGGAAAGGCCAACAATATGAAAGATCCCATGGACTGTTTGTCCCACTCCCATCAGGGGAGAGGCTACACATAATCCAGGACCATTGGACTCACAACCAATTACTTCCCCCAAGCCATCAGTCCAACCAACACCTCTATCCATCAACTTACCCCAACACCACTACATACATGTCACCTAGCATCACCTTATGTACATACAGTTAGTCTATGTCTACAACAGTTTGACTAAGTCTATGTCTATAACAGTTGTACATTGTGTTTTATACCATTGCTTTTATATTTATATTTATTGTGTTTCTTTCATTTTGTTCTTGATGTGTATTGTGTCTCGTTTATGCTGCATCGGATCCGGAGTAACAATCATTTCGTTCTCCTTTATACTAGTGTACTGAAGAATGACAATAAACAATCTTAAATCCTGAATGTTATGTTTAGCAGTTTTTAAATGGCAAACACTCGATATAAAAGCATTTACAGATGAATTGATAGTGACGTAGTTGAGATTTGAAACAAGATGGTGAACAATGCTCTTGGTTATCAACATAAAACACAATTGGTATTACAACATCATGCCACTGGATAGTTAAAAATAAGCTATTAAAACATTAATTCACATCAATAGATTTATAGGTCAGGAAACATAATCTTCGAGTGTTTAATTAATTTACTTGTAGAACATGTCACCACTGTAAATCCAGAATTTAGAATCAGAATTAAAGTCAGGTTTAATATCACCGACATGTGTCATGACCTTTGCTGTTTTGTGGCAGCTGTATATTGTAATACATAATGATTTTAAAAAACTGTAAAGTACAATAAGAAATATATATATATAATTAAATTAAGTAAGTAGTGAAGAAAACAGCAAAAACATAGTGAAGAAGTGTTAACACGAGGAAATGTGCGGATGCTGGAATTTCAAGCAACACCCATAGAAGTTGCTGGTGAACGCAGCAGGCCAGGCAGCATCTCTAGGAAGAGGTACAGTCGACGTTTTGGGCCGAGACCCTTCGTCAGGACTAACTGAAGGAAGAGCGAGTAAGAGATTTGAACGTGGGAGGGGGAGAGGGAGATCCAAAATGATAGGAGAAGACAGGAGGGGGAGGGATGGAGCCAAGAGCTGGACAGGTGATTGGCAAAAGGGATATGAGAGGATCATGGGACAGGAGGCCCAGGGAGAAGGAAAAGGGGGAGGGGGGGAAGCCCAGAGGATGGGCAAGGGGTATAGTCAGAGGGACAGAGAGAGAAAAAGGAGAAAGAGAAGAAGAATGTGTGTATATAAATAAATAAGTAACAGATGGGGTATGAGGGGGAGGTGGGGCATTAGCGGAAGTTAGAGAAGTCGATGTTCATGCCATCAGGTTGGAGGCTACCCAGACGGAATATAAGGTGTTGTTCCTCCAACCTGAGTGTGGCTTCATCTTTACAGTAGAGGAGGCCGTGGATAGACATGTCAGAATGGGAATGGGATGTGGAATTAAAATGTGTGGCCACTGGGAGATCCTGCTTTCTCTGGCGGACGGAGCGTAGGTGTTCAGTGAAACGATCTCCCAGTCTGCATTGGGTCTCGCCAGTATATAGAAGGCCACGTCGGGAGCACTGGACGCAGTATATCACCCCAGCCATTCGTCCCCCCCATTCCTCCCCACCGATCTCCCTCCTGGCACTTATCCTTGTAAGCGGAACAAGTGCTACACATGTCCTTACACTTCCTCCCTTACCACCATTCAGGGCCCCAGACAGTCCTTCCAGGTGAGGCGACACTTCACCTGTGAGTCGGCTGGGCTGATATACTGCGTCCGGTGCTCCCGATGCAGCCTTCTATATATTGGTGAGACCCGACGTAGACTGGGAGATTTCTTTCTCCCCGGACCTCCTGTCTCATGATCCTCTCATATCCCTTTTGCCAATCACCTGTCCAGCTCTTGGCTCCATCCCTCCCCCTCCTGTCTTCTCCTATCATTTTCGATCTCCCCCTCCCCCTCCCACTTTCAAATCTCTTACTAAGTCTTCCTTCAGTTAGTCCTGACGAAGGGTCTCGGCCCATAACGTCGACTGTACCTCTTCCTAGAGATGCTGCCTGGCCTGCTGCGTTCACCAGCAACTTTTATAGGTGAAGACGTGTTCATGGGTTCACTATCCATTCAAAAATATGATGGCAGAGTGGAAGAAGCTATTCCTGAAACATTGAGTGTGAGTGTGTCTCCTTGATGGTGGCAATGAGAAGACGGCGTGTCTTGAGTGATGGTGAGGATCCTTACTGGTGGGTGCTGCATTTTAGAGACAGTGCCTTTTGAAGGTGTCCTCGATGCTGTGGAGGGTGGTGACCATGATGGAACTGACTGAGTTTACAACCACCTGCAGCTTTTTCTGATCCTGTGCAGTGACCCTTCCATACCACTGGTGATGCAACCAGCTGGAATGCTCACCACCCTACACCTGTAGAAATTTGCGAGTCTTTGGTGACATACCAAGCCTCCTCAAACTCTGAATGAAATATCACTGCCATTGTGTATTCTTTGTAATTGCATCAATATGTTGGGCACAGGATAGACTTTCAGAGACGTTGACTCCCAGGAACTTGAAATTGTTCACCCTTTCCACTGCTGGCTCCTCGATGAGGACTGGTGTGTATTCCCTTCCTGAAGTCCACAAGCAGTTCCTCGGTCTTACTGACACTGAGCGTAAGGGCGTCATTGCGACTCCATTCAACAAACTGATCTACCTTGCACCTGGATGCCATCTCCTCACCATCTGAAATTCTTCCAACCATAGTTCTGTTATCAGCAAATTTACAGATTCTGTTTGAGGTGTGCTTAGCACACAGTTGTGGGTGTAGGAAGGGTAGAGCAGTGGGCTAAGCATACATCCCTGAGGTGTGCCAGTTTTAATTGTCAGCAAGGAGATGTTATTTCTGATCCACACTGACTGTTGTCTCCCAGTGAGCAAGTCAAGGATCCAGTTGCAGAAGGAGCTACAGAAACCCAGCTTTTGATTAGAGCTGAGGGTGTCATTGTACTGATGCTGACCTGTAATTCATAAACAGCAGTCTGAGGTAGGTATTGCTTTATCCAGGTGATCCAAGGCCAAGTGGAGAGCCAGTGAGGTTGCACCTGCTGTAGATCAATTGTGGCGAAAGGCAAATTGTTGCAGGTCCAGGACCTTACTTAGGCTGGAGTTGATTCTAGCCATTACCAACCTCTCAAAGCATTTCATCACAGTAGATCTGAGTGCCACTGGGTGGCAGTCATTAAGGCAGCTCAGTTTGCCCTTAGACCATAAGATATAGAAGCAGAAATAGGACATTTGGCCCATCAAGCCTTCTTCTTGGGCACTGATCTGATTCTTGCCATTTTGAATAAAGTCGGAACCTCTGAAAGCAGCAGGGAGGGATTGTAGATGTCATTGAACACTCCCACCAGTTGGTTAGCATACATATACAATGCCTTACCAGGTACACCATTAGGGCCTGACACCTTGCAAGGATTCAGCCTCTGAAAGGTGTTCTGACACCAGTCTCGGAGACAGAGATCACAAGGACACCACACACTGCAGAGGTGTAGTTTTATTCTCCCTTTCAAAGCGTGCAGAAAAGATATTGAGCTCATCTGGGAGTGAATCGTCATAGCCATTCACAATATTAGGTTTCGCCTCGTAGGTAGTAATGGCCTACAACCCTATAAGAGCTGACGTGCATCCGATTCCATCTGTAACTTCAATCAGAATTGTAATCTTGCTCTAAAATAGCCTTCTGTGAGTAGTACCTGGACATTGTACCTGGACCTGGATTACTGGTCTTGAATGGAACAGAGTGAGAACCTCCTGGTTCATCCATAGCTTTTGGTTTGGGTACGTCCAGTATATTCTCAAAGATACACACTCATCCACCCAGGTCTTGATGAAGTCAGTGACAACTGTGGTATATTTGTTCAGATAGAGATACACTGGGAGTACAAGTACAACCAAGTGAGCGGACTTTCCAAAGTGCGGGTGTTAATGGCACGGTAAACATCCTTGGTCGTGGAATAACAGTGGTCAAGTGTGTTGATTCCTTTGGTTCCACGGGTGATATGTTGGTGTTTGTTGCTCAGAGACATCTTCAAGCTGGCCTGGTTGAAATCCCCCAGAATAAAAGACATCAGAGTGTACTGCTTTGTGACTGCTAATTGCAATGCTCAGCTCTTCCAGAGTCTGCCTGACTTTAGCCTGAGGAGAAGTGCAGACTGCTACCAGGACGGTGGTAGAAAACTTCCTCAACAGATCAAATGGAGAACACTTGACCACTAGATGTTCGAGGTCGGGGGAGCAGGATTGAGACACAACCGACATGCCTGTGCACCATGATGAGTTAATCATAAAGCATAGTTCATCTCCTCTATCATTAACAGACTGAGCTGTCCTGTCTTTGCGGAGAATGGTGAAGCCGTTGGGCTGCAGTGCTGTGTCCAAAATGGGGGGTGTGAGTCCCTGAGGTCCCTCTGGTATTGCAATCTTTCTCTGAGGGCTTCAGTTTTATTTGCCAGAGACTGTGCATTCACCAAGTAGGACAGTCAGGCGCGGTGGTCTGAAGCCACAGCGTTTCAATCATACCCGCAGACAGGCTTGGCTTCCACGCTTCTGTTTTCAGAAAGGGGAACTGTGCTCAGGACCTGAGTCTGTAGTCGGTGGCTCACTGATATCACTAGATTTGAGAATCAATCGATTTTTTAAATGACTTGAAATGATGTTGTTTATTGAAGTGTACGTGACTATGTCTGTGGATTTGATGATCCCCATCAGAGCTGCATGCAAAGAGCCGTCATTTATAGGTGTCATCTTCAGAAGTTTCAGCCCATCTTTAACTGAGGGTTTTTAAGGATCAGCTTTATTTGTCAAATGTGCATCGAAACATGCATTGTTTCTGTCAGCGATCAACGCAGTCCGAGGATGTGTTGGGGACAGCTCTGCAGTGTGGCTATGCTTCTGGAGCCAACATAGCTCGCCCACAACTTACTAACTCAAACCCATACACCCCTGGAATGTGGCAGGGAACTGGAGCACCCGCTGATCACAGAGAGAATGTAAAAGTTCCTTACAGACAGTGACGGGAACTGAACCCTGGTCACTGGCGCTGTAGTAGTGTTACGCTACCCGCTATGCCACAGTGCCGCAGAGGGGTAGCAGTTAGCACAATGCTAACAATGGGGTCGGAAATCTCCTTGTTGGATTTTTTTCCTTACCAGGGTGCTGCCTGAATAAGAGGGCTGGAAGCAGAGGTTGGACAAACATGAGTTGTTTTCTCTGGAGCAGCAAGGCTGAGGGAATGCATGCCCTCTAGTATTAGACATTTCATCAATGGGATAAACGTCCTTTATCTAAGATTAAACAGGATTGGGAAAAGGAAGTTAACTTGACTTTTATGATGGAGGATTGGATGCGGATATTGAAGTTGATTAACTCTTCTTCAATTTGTGCTAGCCATTCATTGATTCAATTTAAAATTGTACATCGTTATCATTTGACAAAGGAGAGACTTTCTAAAATCTTTTCTTATGTTGATAGTCATTGTGATAGATGTAAAACTGAGATAGCTACACTGACACATATGTTTTGGTCTTGTTCTATATTGGAACAGTTCTGGAAGTCGGTTTTTTCAATAATTTCTAAAGCACTTAAAAATTAAATTACAACCTGATAAATTAATTGTGCTTTTTGGAATAATTCCTCAAAATATTCATGGTATTTCTGTGTCTGACCAACATGATATTGCATTTGTTACATTGATAGCTAGGAAGGCCATTTTGTTGAAGTGGAAAGATACATCAGCTCCCACGTTGTCACAATGCTTCTCTCAAGTGATGCTATGTCTTAGTTTGGAGAAAATTAGAAGTCGAACCTTTGAACCTTTATTTGATTTTGAGAAAAGATGGGGCTCATTTGCTCGTTATTATCATTTGAGTTAATTGATATAATTTTTCCACAATCTAATTGTAAATTTTTTAGTATATTTTCTTTTCTTGCTGGCAGTTGGATGTTTATTTTTAGAAGCTTTTTGTATGACGCATGACTCCGGGGTTGTACACCTAATGGGTTATTTTTTTTCTCTCACTTTTCTGCTTAGTAGGTTTTTATTTGTTATCACAAAATTTTTTTTCAATCTTTAAGATTTTTTTGAGGCATTGTAAGTGTTGTTACTTCAATGTACTCATGTTATTTTTCCCGTATAATATAACAATAAAAAGATTTGAAAAGAAAAAGACATTTCAACCCCTGTCTGTTCTAACTATCCCTCTCATAATTTTATAAACTTCTATCAGCCTTCCCCTCAGCTTCCACTGCTGTACAGAGACGACCCACATTTGTTCAACCTTTCATTATACCACATGCCTTCTAATCCAGACAGCACCCTCCCCGAGCCCTTCACATCCTTCCTGTAATGGGGTAATCAGAACTGAGTGCAAAGCTCCAGATGTGGCCAAATCAGAGCTTTATTGAGCTGCAGCTTCTAAATTATTAAACTAGTCAATGCTTGACTAGCAAAGACTTCTTTACCACTTTATCAATCTGTACAATTGTGGGAAGTTATTGAGCTCTAATCTGAAAGAAGCTGTACAGTAGAGAAATAGATCAGCTGGTTGAGTGGTGTCAAAACAAGAACCTTGCCCTCAACGTTACCGTGACCTAGGAACTGATTGTGGACCTCAGGAAGGGGAAGTCGAGGGAACACACACCAGTCCTCATCGAGGGGTTAATAGTGGAAAGGGTAAACAGCTTCAAGTTCCTAGGTGTCAACATCTCTGAAGATCAATGCTAGATCCAACATATTGATGCAATTGTGAAGAAAGCACGCCAGCAGTTATATTTCATTAGATACTTCAGGAGATTTGGTATGTCACCAAAGACTCTCGCAAATTTCTGCAGATGTACCAGGGAGACCATTCTGACTGGTTGCATCACTGTTGGGTATGAAGGCGTCAATGCCTTCACCAGGATCAGGAAAAGCTGCAGAGGGCTACAAATTCAGCCAACTCCATCATGGACTCCATCCTTCCCAACACCGAGGGCATCTCCAAAAGTCTCGAGAAGGGGACATCCATCATTAAGGACCCTCACCACCACAGGACTGGCCCTTTTCTCATTACTACCATCAGGGAGGAGGTACAAGAGGCTGAAGACACACACTCAACATTTTAGGAACAGCTTCTTTCCCTCTGCCATCAGATTTCTGAAAGGTCCATGAATCCCTGAATATTATTTTTCTCTCTTTTTGTGCACCATTCTTAAAATATTTATTTTTTCAAGTTATAGTTTTCTAATGACTGCTGCTGCAAAACAACAAGGTTTGTTGTATTGCAGGTTCACTTGTTGCAGCCACCCAGCGGGAAGGTGCCAGAGGCAGTGTGGGGGAGTGCAGAGGCACAGTGGGCACACTGGAGTCCTTGCTGGGTCCTCCCATCGTGCTGTCCGCCAGTGCTTTCTCAGTGGAAGACTGGATTGCGTTCGTCTGCATCTGCTGAGGTGCATTGGGCATTTACTACGTGCTTGTTCTTGTAGAAACATGGCTCCAGGACAACATCCCATGCATCATCAATCTACAGACCATGCCACTCAGGGACTTGGGGTAGATATTTTTTTGTGACTGTTTTTTTGTTGAAGTAGTTATATGTTCTGTATGTGCTGTGTGGTGTGTGCGACTGTCAGTACTGTGTTGGGTACCAGGCTCCAGAGGAATGCTGTTTCCTTTGGCTTATTGGTATGGTTGATTGACAATTAGGCTTGAACTTGAAGACCATAAGACCATAAGACATAGGAACAGAATTAGGCCATTTGGCCCATCAAATATGCTCTGCAATTCAATCATGATTGATCCTTTTTTCCCTTCCTCAGCCCCACTTCCTGTAACCTTTGATGTTGTGTCCAATCAAGAACTTATCAATCTATGCCTTAAATGCGGCCAACGGCCTAGCCTCTATACCTGCCTGTGATAATAAATTCCACAAATTCACCGCCTAAAGAAATTTCTCTGCATTCCTATTTTAAATGGATGCTCCTTTATCCTGAGGCAGTCTTGTTCTAGATTCCCCTACCATGGGAAACATCTTTTTCACATCTACTCTGTCTAGGCCTTTCAACATTTGAAAGGTTTCAATGTTCCCCCCTCATTCTTCTAAATTCCAGTGAGTACAGACCCAAAGCTATCAAATGTCCCTTGTATGATAAACCTTTTATTCCTGGAATCATCCTTGTGAACCTCCTCTGAACCCTCTCCAATGTCAGCACATCTTTTGTTAGATGAAGAGGCCTCACCACTGCCTTAGAAAGCTCCAGCATCACATCTGTGTCCTTGTATCCTAGACCTCTTGAAATGAGTGCTAACATTACATTTGCCTTCCTCACCACCAACTACAAGTTAACCTTTAGGGTATTCTTCCCAAGGACTCCCAAGTCCCTATCATCTCAGATTTTTGGATTTTCTTCCCATTTAGAAAATAGTCTGCACATTTATTTCTACTACCAAAGTGCACCAACATTGTGTTTCATTTGCCATTCTCTTGCCCATTCTCCTAATGTCTCTTAGTCCTTCTGCAGCCTACCTGAACTTGAACTTGATGTTTCACTGGTGACTCCGACTCTGAAACTATTTTGTTCTGGAGGCTGTAATAAAGAGATAGGAGAGGATGGGCTTTGAGTGAAGAAAGGTGGAGATGTCAAAATGAAAGTGTAGGATGGAGAATTAAAGTCACAGGATCAAGGTGTTTAGGAAAGACCTGCCAAATTTGCATTTGGATTTTTCAGTGTTGATAATTGAAGCCAATAATGTCAGATGGGCATAGATCACTGCTTCTAAAGTTTGCACAGGTTCAGCATGTCATCTAAAACTTTGACAAACTTCTATCGAGGCACAGTGGAGTGTATGCGCTGCATCATAGCCTTGTATGGAAACACCAATGCCCAAAAATGGATAAGCCCTCAAAATAATGGTAGATACAGCCCAGTCCATCACAGGCAAAACCCTCATCGCATTGAGCACATCTACAAGAAGCGTCCATTATCCAGAAGCCCTACTATAGAGGTCATGCTCTCTTCTTACTGCTGCTATCGGAAAGGAGGTACACCACCAGGTTAAAGAACAGTTATTACCCTACAACCATCAGGCTGCTGAATCCGTGTGGGTAACTTCAATCACCACAACACTGAACTAATCACTGAACACAACCTATGGGCTTGCTTTCAAGGGCTCTATGACTCATGTTCTCAGTAGAGCTACTAGGACTTGATGTTTCAATCCCTATGGTAAGTCGGCACTCTCAATGTTGGCAGTGAGCTTGGAGTGGTGACAAGGAGGGAGAGTAGGTACGTCATCGGGGTCATCAGGTGGGCACCCTCAACGTTTCGGTGATAAGCCCACGAGGTGTTATGTTTGCATGTATGCATGTATTTGTTTATTGTGAGACACTCTGGCTCTCTCGGCTGCATAAGTCTAGGGAAGACAATCTCCTGCCCAGCCAGATGTGGGAGATTGAAGCGCAAGCCCATCAAATCCCCATTTGTGTGGATGCTGCGTGATTCATTACCCTGTTACAAATAAGTACCACCGAATAACAGACAGTACACTGCGTACAATTAAACGATTTAGCTTTGTAACTTTTAATTTGACTAAAGGGTTAGTAAAGAAGAAACAAAAAAAGAAAAGGGCACATTTTAATGTAACAGTCTAATGTGCACAAGTTGGAGCTCACAGTTTCCTCTTCGCTGAACCTCCTTCGATCACCTCGGGCTTCGTCGAATCATGGCCCTACTCCGGGCCGAGACCTACGACCTCTTCTCTCCGGTGTCTTCTCCCTTCATCTCCCGCCGAACCGAAGCCGAGCTCACACCGGCGTCAGGCACACACCACGAAAATAACCTCCCGTCATTGGACGGCTCACATTCCAAAGCACCCGCTATCTCTAACCATAACCCAAACACTGCTTTCACAGAAAGACCATTACGTGAGCAGTGAAACCTTTCCCAGAGTGTTACAATTGTGTTTTTTCACATGTTGGTTGTCTGTCAGTCTTTATGTGCAGGTTTTCATTGACTCTATTGTGTTTCTTTGTTCAATTATGAATGCCTGCAAGAAAATTAACCTCAGGGTAGTATATGGTGACATATAGGTACTTTGATAATAAATTTACTTTGAACTTATAATGTTCAGGTCCTGTATCACAGGAAGGGATTCTGCTGTGGCTGTGTTGGCAGGTGACATGAGAAGGGGAGTAGAAAATGCATTCAGGGAGAGAAAATAGGGGAAGCCAAATAAATCTATGAAATAAATATAGAGAAGGATGTTTGCAGATGACATGAAAATTTGCGATGTTGCTGATAGTAAATTGTTAATAATAACAACTATTAACAATTACACTGTAAAGATGTTATACCAGTTTTTACAATACTGTTTGCATTGTAAATACATGTTGATATTTATGTATTTGTTGTTGGTGTTATTGTTGAGTGTCATGTAGTCTGCAGCGACTCATGGAGACCCCATGGATTGTGCAGTTGTCCATAGGATTTTCGGCAAGATACGGAAGTATGCCTTTCTTCCGTGCAGACATTGCTGCTGCCGAGGCCGGGACCTGGCTGGATTCGAACTCAGGATCACCCACCCTGAAGTCCACTGCTGATGCCACTACGCCAGTGGCCAGCTCAAATTTATATACTTAGGTATTGACACAGACTTTATTCCACATCCAGATTTTATTTGTATATAATTCTTTATTCGTTAAGAATGTTGAACATTGTTTTTGTTGCATGTTGGGGCCTGACATATACATGGTGAATAAAGTTGATCCTTGTTCCTTGATCCTAATCTTGGGCTACTGAATGACGCTGCTCAGCTGGTAAATTGGGCAGGGTAAGAGCAGATGGAATATAATCCCGATGAGAGTGTGGTGATGCATTCTGAAGGGTCGGAGAAGGGTAGGACATCTGCTGAGATTGGTAGTGTTGCAGGGTATATTGAGGAACAGAGGGAACTTGGTGTAGAAGTTGAAAGGTCCCTAAAGGTGGCAGCACAGGTAGATGGATTGGTGAAGATAGCACACAGGAAGCTTGCCCTCCTTAGCTGGCATATAGAGCTTAAGTGCAGGGACTTCTTGGTACAACTTTTTATAATTTTGATTAGCCTACAACTGGGATATTGTGTACGGTTCTTGTTATTACACTGCAGGATGGAAGTGACTGTGATGGGGAGGGTGCAGAGGAGATTCACCAGGACGTTCCCTGGGACAGAATGTTTCAGTTATGAGAAGAGACTGGAAAGGTTGGCTCTGTTTTCCTTGGAGGGGAAACCTGACAGAGGTGTACAAAATCATGAAAGAGGTTGAAAAGGCAGATATCCGGAAATTTATCCCCGTGACAGAGGCACCTAAGATCAGAGAGCATCCCCAAATCCCCACCATCAAAGACATATATACAGAAAGGTGCTAGAAAAAGGCCAGCAATATCATAAAGGATCCCACCCACCCAGCTTCTGGACTGGTCCCACTCCCATCGAGGAAGAGTCTATGTAGCATCCACCGGACTCAAAAACAGCTACTTCCCCAGGCCATTAGACTGATCAACACCTCTACCATTAACCCACCACAACCCCGCCCCCAACCACCACCACTACTACATCACCTACTGTCACTCTATGTACATAAAATTAGTCTATGTATGTTGCAGTTACTTATACATTTTTTTTTAAAAGGATTGTTTTTATATTTATGCTTACTGTGTTTTTTTATGCTGCATCGGATCTGGAGTAACAATCATCTTGTTCTCCTTTACACTTATGTACTGAAGAATGACAATAAACCAGCTTGAATATTGAACTAGAGTAAGTTTAAGGTGAGGAAAAAGAGATCTAGTGGGAACATGAGAAAACGAAAATTCATCTAGAGGGTGGTTGGAATCGAACTCACTACCTAAAACAGAGACTCTTACAACATTTAAGAAGCACGTGGATGAGCACTTGAATTACCAGCATGGTAAGCTATGGTCAAAGTGTTGGTAGATGGGATTAGTGTAAATTAGTGTGAACCTGAGGTGATTAGGGAGCTGGAGGTAATGGAACCCCTTGGAAGTAGTGATCATAATATGACTGAGTTCAGGTTCAAATTTGATAAGGAGAAGCTGGTATCAAGTGTATCGATATTTCAGTGGAACAAAGGAAATTACAGTGGTATGAGCGAGGAACTGGCCCAAGTCAATTGGAAAAGTAAGCTAGATGGAGGGACGGTAGTGCAGAATTGGGTGAAATTCCTACAAGAAATAAGGAAAGTGCAGGAAAAATATATTCCAAGAGAAAAGAAAATCATGAGTGGAAAAATGGCACAAATGTGGCTAACGAGAGAGGTTAAGGCTAAAATAAAAGCAAAAGAGATGGCGTACAAGGAAGCAAAAATTAGTGGGAAAACTGAGGACCGGACAACTTTTAAAAACTTCCAGAAGGAAACTAAGGAAGTCATTAGGAAAGAAAAGATGAATTAAGAAAGGAAGTTGGCAATTAACATAAAAAAGGATACTAAGAGTTTTTTTAGATATATGAAACATAGAAACATAGAAACATAGAAAATAGGTGCAGGAGTAGGCCATTCGGTCCTTCAAGCCTGTCCACCATTTATTATGATCATGGCTGATCCTCCAACTCAGAACCCCGCCCCAGCCTTCCCTCCATACCCCCTGACCCCCGTAGCCACAAGGGCCATATCTAACACCCTCTTAAATACAGCCAATGAACTGGCCTCAACTGTTTCCTGTGGCAGAGAATTCCACAGATTCACCACTCTCTGTGTGAAGAAGTTTCTCCTAATCTCGGTCCTAAAAGGCTTCCCCTCTATCCTCAAACTGTGGCCCCTCGTTCTGGACTTCCCCAACATCGGGAACAATCTTCCTGCATCTAGCCTGTCCAATCCCTTTAGGATTTTATACGTTTCAATCAGATCCCCCCTCAATCTTCTAAATTCCAACGAGTACAAGCCCAGTTCATCCAGTCTTTCTTCATATGAAAGTCCTGCCATCCCAGGAATCAATCTGGTGAACCTTCTTTGTACTCCCTCTATGGCAAGGATGTCTTTCCTCAGATTAGGGGACCAAAACTGCACACAATACTCCAGGTGTGGTCTCACCAAGGCCTTGTACAACTGCAGTAGTACCTCCCTGCTCCTGTTACTCGAATCCTCTCGCTATAAATGCCAGCATACCATTCGCCTTTTTCACCGCCTGCTGTACCTGCATGCCCACTTTCAATGACTGGTGTATAATGACACCCAGGTCTCGTTGCACCTCCCCTTTCCCTAATCGGTCACCATTCAGATAATAATCTGTTTTCCTATTTTTGCCACCAAAGTGGATAACTTCACATTTATCCACATTAAACTGCATCTGCCCACTCACCCAACCTATCCAAGTCACCCTGCATCCTCTTAGCATCCTCCTCACAGCTAACACTGCCACCCAGCTTCGTGTCATCTGCAAACTTGGAGATGCTGCATTTAATTCCCTCATCCAAGTCATTAATATATATTGTAAACAACTGGGGTCCCAGCACTGAGCCTTGCGGTACCCCACTAGTCACCGCCTGCCATTCTGAAAAGGTCCCGTTTATTCCCACTCTTTGCTTCCTGTCTGCTAACCAATTCTCCATCCACACCAATACCTTACCCCCAATACCGTGTGCTTTAAGTTTGCACACTAATCTCCTGTGTGGGACCTTGTCAAAAGCCTTTTGAAAATCCAAATATACCACATCCACTGGTTCTCCCCTATCCACTCTACTAGTTAAAGAATAAATGAAGAGTAAAAGAGTGACACGGGTAGATATAGGACCATTTGAAAATGATGCTGGAGAAATTATAATGGATAACAAAGAGATGGCAGAGGAACGAAATGAGTATTTTGCATCGGTCTTCATAGTGGAAGACATTAGCAACATACCTGATAGCCAGAGGTCTCAGGGAATAGAATTAGGTACAGTCAAGGTTACTAGAGAGAAAGTGCTTAGGAAGCTAAGTGGACGAAGAATAGATAAGTCTCCCGGACTGGATGAGGTGCACCCACGGGTTCTGAAGGAGGTGGCTTTGGAGATTGTGGAGGCATTGGAAATGATCTTCCAGGAATCAATAGACTCTGGCATGGTTCCGGAGGACTGGAAGGTCACAAATGTAGTTCCACTGTTTAAGAAAGGAGGGAGGCAGCAAAAAGAAAATTACAGACTCTAACTTCCGTTAATGCCCCACCTCCCCTTCATACCCCATCCGTTATTTATTTATCTTTTATTATTTAAAAAATTGTTTATTTTTTCTCTCTCTCTCCTTTCTCTCCCTCTGTCCCTCTCATTCCTTGCCCATCCTCCCTTCCCCCCCCTTTCTTTCTCCCTAGGCCTCCCATCCGTCCTATGATCCTCTCATATCCCTTTTGCTAATCACCTTTCCAGCTCTTGGCTCCATCCCTCCCCCTCCTATCTTCACCTATCATTTCGGATCACCCCCTCCCCCTCCCACTTTCAAATCTCTTACTACCTCTTCTTTCAGCTAGTCCTGACGAAGGGTCCCAGCCCAAAACGTCGACTGTACCTCTTCCTATAGATGCAGCCTGGCCTGCTGCGTTCACCAGCAATTTTTCTGTGTGTTACAGGCCTATTAGCCTGACATCGGTAGTTGGAAAGCTATTGGAGTCGATCCTCAAGGATGAGGTTATGAAATACCTCGAGGTGCATGACAAGATAGGCCCAAGTCAGCATGGTTTCATGAAGGGAAGATCCTGCCTCACCAGCCTACTGGAATTTTTTGAGATAATCTCAAATAAGATTGACAAGGGAGAAGCTGTGGATGTTGTGTATTTGGATTTTCAAAAGATGCCGCATAAGAGGCTGCTTAATAAGATGCGAGCCCATGGAATTACGGGAAAGATATTGGAATGGGTGGAGCATTGGCTGATAGGCAGAAAGCAAAGGGTGGGAATAAAGGGATACTATTCTGATTGGTTGTCCGTTACTACTGGTGTTCCGCAGGGGTCGGTGTTGGGGCCGCTTCTTTTTACAATGTACATCGATGATTTAGATTATGGATTAAATAGTTTTGTGGCTAAGTTTGCGGATGACACCAAGATAGGTGGAGGAGCAGGAAGTGTTGAAGAAACGGAAAAGTTGCAGAGAGACTTGGCCAGTTTAGAGGAGTAGGCAAAGAAATGGCAGATGAGATACAATGTTGAGAAATGTACGGTTGTACATTTTGGAAGAAGAAATAATCGGGCAGATTATTATTTAGATGGGGAGAAAATTCAGAAATCGGAAGTTCAAAGAGACTTGGGGGTTCTCATGCAGGATACCCTAAAGGTTAACCACCAGGTTGGATCGGCAGTAAGGAAAGCGAATGCTATGTTGGCATTCATTTCAAGAGGAATAGTGTATAAGAGTAAGGAGGTGTTGATGAGGCTCTATGGGGCACTGGTGAGACCTCATTTGGAATACTGCGTGCAGTTTTGGGCCCCCTATCTTAGAAGGGATGTACTGATGTTGGAGAGAGTTCAGAGAAGATTTACGAGGATGATTCCTGGAATGCAGGGGCCAACATATGAGGAGCGTTTGTCGGCTCTTGGACTGTATTCATTAGAGTATAGAAGAATGAGAGGGGATCTCATAGAAACATTTCGAATGTTGAAAGGGTTGGACAGAGTAGATGTGGAAAGGCTGTTTGCCTTGGTGGGTGAGTCCAGGACAAGAGGCCACAGTCTTAGAATTAGAGGGTACCCAATTAAAACAGAGATGAGGAGAAATTTTTTAGCCAGAGGGTCATGGATTTATGGAACTCGTTGCCACATATGGCTGTGGAGGCCCAATCACTGAGAGTGTTTAAGGAGGGGATTGATAGGTATCTAATTAGTCAGGGTATCAAGGGATATGGGGAAAAAGCCGGAAATTGGAACTAGATGGGAGAATAGTTTAGCTCATGGGGGAGCTGCGGAGCAGACTTGATGGGCCAAATGGCCTACTTCTGCTCCTTTGTCTTGTGATCTTGTGATTAAATAAATAGATGGTGGTCAGCACAACACCATGGGCTGAAGGGCCTGTACTGTGCAGTACCTTTCCATGTTCAATGTTCAATGACTATGAAACTGTGAGATGTGCAGACAGTTTCTCCTCACTGGTACGTGGGTTCGTTCCACACCAGTAGCCTTGGCTTCCGACCCAGCTGAGCTTTTCCGTGGTGCACTGGTCATTCTTCTTGATGTAGACATCCGTTTCCTTTAACCAGCTCTCAGGGAGTCTGCATCTATCTGTCACACTCTGTTCGGTTGACACTTAACCGAAACACTGGTAACTGAAAGGGGAGGGTCCCAGCACATGAAGCTTTGATCCCCAAAGCCCTACTCACACCAGACTGTGGGGAACAGTGTCAATGAATCCTCTAGACTCAACTTGGGTTAAACTGCATCAGAATTAGCTTGATTATCATTTACTTATATAACATGAAATTGGTTTTGCAGCAGCAGCGTGGAGCAAATGACAATATATTGTAAAATAAAAGTACAGTACTGCAAACAAAGGAATAATGAGGTAACGTTCATGAGTTGATGGACCGTTCAGAAATCTGATGGTGGAGAGGAAGGAGCTGTTTCTGAATCGTTGAACGTGGGTCTCCAGGCTCTTATGGAGCATGTAAACAAGCTGCCGCAGGAACTCAGCATGTCAGGTAGCATCGATGGACAGTCAAATTTTAGATCTGGATTGATACAGGGGGGGGGATAGTCAGAATTAGGATGTGAGGAGCTTGCCAGCTCTTGCTCCATCCCTTCACTCCACCTCTTCGCACTGCATTCCCCTTATCCTTCATTCCAGATGAAGGGTGGGGACCTGAAATGTTGATTGTCCATTTCCCTCCATAGGCGCTGCCTGATGTGCAAAGTATTTACAGTATTCCTTGTTAACATTTTATATTTCTAGTACACACTGTATTTTGCTTTCTACGTACTTATCCAAATCTCTTGTTAAAATTTTGGTTTCCTGACATAGAACGTAGGACATAAAGATAAAGATTAGCTTTGTCACATTCACATTGAATCATCGCAACCTACGGTGAACAGCATCGTTTGCCTCAATGACCAACACAGTCTGAGGATTGAGCTGTGAGAAGCCTGCGAGGGTCGCCATGCTTCTGGCACCAAAATAGTATGCTCACAAGTTACTAACCCGGGCTCATACAGTATGTCTTTGGAACGTGAGAGAAAACTGGAGCACCCAGTCGGAATCCACACGGTCGCGGGGAGAACGTACAAACTCCTCACAGATAGGATTGAGCCTGGGCCACTGGCATTGTAAAGAATTACCTAACCGCCTTTACTACTGTACAGCACAGTACAAGCTCTTTAACCCAGGATGTTGTCCCAATCTTTTAATCTACCCCAAAATCAATCCAACTCTTCCCTCTCACATAGCCTTCCATTTCCTATTATCCATGTGCTGACTAAGAGTCCCTTAAATTTCCCTAATTATCTGCCTCTACCACCACCCCTGGCAGCACATTGGATACACCAACCACTCCCTACCTCTGAAATCCCCCCAATACTTTCCTCCTTTCACCCTAAAGCTATGCCCTCTCATATCAGCCATTTGTGTTCTGGAGCAAAGTCTTTGGCTGTTCTCTCAATCCACGCCTTTTATCATCTTGTACACCTCTATCAAGTCAGCTCTCACACTCCTTAATGCCAAAGATAAAACCCCAGCTCTCTCATCCTGTCCTCATAAGACATGTTCTCTAACTCAGGCAGCATCCTGGTGAATCTCCGCTGCACCCTCTCTAAAGCTGCCACATCCTTCCTACAATGATGCAACTGAACTGCATTGAACACAATATTCCAAGCGTGGTCTAATCAGAATTTTATTAAGCTACAATTGGAAAGAAAGGAATTGTAGGCTTTCATAGAAAGGTCAGGCGAGTAGAATAGCTGCAGAGGGCTGGAATGGGCTCAGAGGGCTGAATGGCCTCCAAGTCTTACGTCACCATCCTATGATTTCAAAGACAGAAATTGCTTGATTATAATAATATGCACAGAATTTTACTTCCTCATCTCCCCTCTGGTTCCTTTGGCAATAACCTTAAATTTGTGCCCTTGGGACACTGAGCTTCCTGCCTGTGGAGACGGTTTCTCTTTATTTACTTTGTTAAAACACTTCCTGATTTTAAACACCTTTTCAAATCCCTTTTTAATCTGCTACTCAGCAAAGGTTGGAGTAAAGCTCTGTTGCTTGTTGGATGCTGGCTCCACTGATCTTTCAGAGAAGCATCAGAAGAATGAGGCCAAATAGGGGAGGAGGTAGTCTCACAAGGAAAGGTTAGATTGGTTGGGAATCAGCAAAATAAAGATGCAGACTATATTATCGGCTAGGAATCTAGGCTTCTGCTCACCATTCAAAGGCCAGTGATGTGGAAGGATGATGCAGGGCATCTGAAGCCTAGGCCCCTGCTTCATGCTCAAAGGCCCATGATGTGAACATGGGGATGGAGGCCATCTGGAGCCTAGGCCCCTGCTCTGCGCTTGAAGGTCTGTGATGCGGACATGAGATGAAGGTCAGGTTCATGGAAATGATATCAGGAATGAAATGGTCAACGTATGAGGAGCATTTGAAGGCTCTGTGCCTGTACTTGCTGGAGCTTAGAATAACGTAGTGGGGTGGGGATCTCACTGAAACCTACTGAATATTCAAAGGCCTAGGTGTATAATTTTAAATTAAAATAGCACAAAAAGAGTGAAAAATAAGAAAGTAAGTAGTGAGATGGTGTACATTGTCCATTCAGAAAGCTGATAGCGGAGGCGAAGAAGCTGTTCCTAAAACAAATTACCTGTGTACCTTCAGGCTCCAGCACCTCCCGTAGCAATGAGAAAAGGGCATGCCCTGGGTGATGGGGGTCCTTAATGGTGGACACAGCCTTTTTGAGGCATCACCTTTTGAAAATGTCCCTGATGCTGAAGAGGCTGGTACTCATGACCGAGCTGGCTAATCTTGAAACAGTCTGCAGCTTTTTCCAATCCTCTCCATGCTAGAACAGTTAGAATGGTGCATCCGTAGAAATTTTCTCAATTCTTTGATGACATACCAAGTCTCCTGAAACTCCCATGAAATATAACTTCTTTGTAATTGCATCAATATGTTGGGCCCAGAATACATCTTCAAAGACGTTGACATGGAGGAACTTGAAACTGCTCACCTTTCCCACCGCTGATCCCTTGATGAGGACTTACGTCTGCTCCCTTAACTTCCCTTAATTGAAGTCCACTATCAATTTCTTTGTCTTACTGACATCGAGTGCAATGTTACTGTGACAACACCACCCAATCAGCAATCCATCTTGTTGCTGGACACCTCCTCATCACCTTCCGAAATTCTGGCAATACAGTTGTGGCACTGGCAAATTTATAGATGGCCTTTGAGCTGTGCCTAGCCACATAGTCATGGGTGTAGAGGGAGTAGAGCCGTGGGTAAGCACGCACCCCTGAGGTGTGCCAGTGTTGACTGTCAGCAAGAAGGAGATTTATTTCCAATCCATGCTGACTGTGGTCTCCCGATAGGAAGTCAAGGATCCAGATGCAAAGGGAAGTACAGAGGCCTAGGTTTTGGAGCTTGTTGATTAAATTAAGGGTATGATGGTGTTGAAGGCTGAGCTGTAGTCAATAAACAACAGCCTGATGTAGGTATTGCTACCGCCCAGGTGATCCAGTGCTGAGTGAGAAAGCAAGTGAGATTGTACGTGCTGTAGACCTACTGTGGCGGAAGGCAAATTGCAGTGGGTCCAAGTTTTTGCTTAGGTAGGAGGTAATTAGAAAACAAGTGATCAAATTGCTGATTATAGTCAAACAGCACTAGAGCAAAGGAACAGGCCCTTTGGCCCGTCTACCTCATACAAATCTGTTATTTACTTAGTCCCTTTGATCTGCACCTAAATCATTGCTCACTCAGCTCTCACCTGTGGCTCTAAGTGGCTTTATGCATGCAACAGCAGTCTTGCCCAAGTAGACTGCTTCAACAGGCAGGCAAACCAGGTGTGAGTAGCCACCAGGCCTCATAGGTGAGTGAGATAGAGACATGCCTGTCCTGGCAGGCAAAGTCAGCTCTGACAGACTGGGACGCTGAGATCTAACAGCCAGGAACTGGTTCTACAGCTCTTCATGGACAGTAAAGGGCATGACAAGGTACAAAAGAAGTCATTTTAAACAAGGAAGACCCCAGTTGTGATGACTACTTGTATCACTGGACCTGGACTTCCAAGGTCGAGAGAGTGGAACTGCCCCGAGCAATGGATTTTACACTTTAAAAACACTCCCACATAGGTTTCTGTCATTGTCAGACATGACGGACAGACAATCTACCACCCCTATGCTCCAGGTGAAATTAATTAAAGCTTTCAACTGGCATAAACACATCATGAATGTTGCTGATGTAATACATTTGTACTAATTGTGCCTGACAGCTTCTCACTGGTACGATGTCTGTAGTTTCTTGTCTCTGCTTTCTCGCGGGTACATTACTCATCCCATACAGTCTTTCTTTCACCTCTGCCTGATGCTAGGGTATCGCAACGTAACATTCACTTCGAGCCCTTCTTGCAACCTAAACACACTGCCGTTTGCAAATTAGAGACCATGTTTGTTCAGTTCTACCCTGAAGATAAACTTATCTCAAAAACAGGAAGCTGCCTTGCCCATTTTTAGCAGGCCACCTGCTCCTACAGTTCCACGTGGCATCATCGCCCTGTGAAAGATACCCAGGGGGCAAGGTACCTTCCAGACATCAGCAGACTTGAATAGACAACTTGGGGTCTCTTTTCCAACCAGTAGAGGCTGACAGGCTCTTCTATCAGATTTAAAAGAAGGTTTTGTAACCATGGAGAGAGAAGTGCTGGGTGCTGGAAGGGGAAGGGAGGTTGGTGTTGACAAAACCAGTCACATATAGATCTGAGAGGGAACTCAGGCTAATTGTCAGAATCACTGACATATACTCAGTGGCCACTTTATTAGGTACACCTGCTTGTTAATGCAAATATCTAATAGGCAATCATGTGGTAGCAACACAATGAATTAAAGCATGCAGACATGGTCAAGAGGTTCAGTTGTTGTTAAGACCAAACATCAGAATGGGGAAGAAATGTGATCCAAGTGATCTTGGCCATGGATTTTAGTGACTTTGGTGATTTGAGTATCTCAGTAACTGCTGATCTTCTGGGATTTTCATGCACAACAGTCTCTTTATAGAGAAAGGTGTCTGAAACAATAATATGCCCAGTGAGCTGCATTTTGGGAGACAGATCAGAGAAAAATGATCAGACTGCCTCAACTGACAGGAAGACAACAATGACTTAAATCACCACACGTTACAGCAGTGGTGTGCAGAAACGTATCCCTGAATGCACATCACATTGAACTTTGAAGGAGATGGGCTACAGCAGCAGAAGACCACAAACATACACTCACTGGACACTTTATTAGGTTCAAAAGGTCCTAAGGATGTGCTGGGGGCAGCCCACAAGTGTTGCCATGCATCTGGAACCAGCATAGCATGATCATTACTCACTCACCATAATCCGTATATTTTAGGAATGTGGGAGGAAACCAGAGCATCTGGAGGAAACCCATGTGGTCACAGAGAGAACACGGAAACTCCTGACAGATAGAGCCAGGAATTGAGCCCTGAGTTTACAGCTGGCGTGGCCGCCATTCCGCTCTGCCACTCCACTGAGCGCTGGCTTGGACTTAATGTCCTCACATAACATAGAAAAATGCAAACCTGAAACATGCCCTTCGGCCCACTATGTTGTGCTAAACTACTTAAGGTGATGATTCCCAAATTAAACCAATTCCTTCTGCCTGCACACAGTCCATATCCCTCCATTCTCTGCCTATTCGCATCCCTGTCTAAGAGCACCTTAAATGCCTCTGTCATATCTGCCTCCACTACCACTGCTGGCAGTGCATTCCAGATGGCGTAGTGTAGTGGACAGCACAGAGACAGCCTAGTAGTTAGCATGCTGCTATTACAGTGCCAGTGACCTGGGTTTAATTCCCACCATTGTCTGTAAAGTACTTATACAATCATCCCCGTGAATACATAGGTTTCCTCCAGGTGCTCTGGTTTCCTCCCACATTCCAAAGACATACGGATTGGTAGGTTAATTGGTCACACGGGTGTGATAAGACTATAAGACATAGGAGCAGAATTAGCCCATTCAGCCTATGGAGTCTGCTCTGCCATTCCATCAGATCCCACTCAACCTCATGCGGCTGCCTTCTGGCCATACCCTTTGATGCCCTGACTGATCATGAAACTATCAACTTCCACTTTAAATACACCCACGGACGGCCTCCACCGCAGCCTGTGGCAGAATATCCCACAGATTCACTACTCTCCAGCTAAAAAAATGTAGCCAATTGTCAGCACAAGCACGTTGTACTGAGAGGGCCTATTACTGTGCTGTATCTCTAAAAAAAAAAGAAAAAAACTATTGCCCTGTAGATCTGCTGTGAACTTACCCCCTCTTGCCTTAAATGTATGCTTTCTAGTTTTGACACTTCCACTCCGTGATAAAGTACACTGGCTGTCTCCTTTATCTATTGTGTGTTAGAATGGTCCTGGCTTGGGTAAGCGCAGGTACAGACTCTAAGCAAGTTTTTTGTTCTGTTAATACATAGCAAGTGCTCTGAAGAGAGACGATAAGGGGTTAGACAGAAAGCTGAAAAGCAGGACCTCCAGGGTAGTAATCTCTGGGTTGCTGCCTGTCCCATGTGCCGGTCCAAAGTTAATCGGAAGGGGACTCCAGCAGGGAAGACAGCAGAGCAGCAATTGCTGGAGGTTCTGGGAGAAATTCAGAAGGCTCCGGAGAAATACGAGTAAATAAGTTTTCTAAAGAGATATGAGGCAACAGTGGCTGACAGGGGAAGCCAAAGGCAATATAAAAATAAAAGGGAGACCATATGCCATAGCAAAAATTAGTGGGAAGATAGAGAATTGGGAGCTTTTAAATCCAACAGAAGACAACTACAAAGCCAGAAAGTGAGAAAGATGAAACACGAAGGTAAGAGAACCAATAATTTAAAGAGAATAGCAAAAGCTTTATCAGATATATAAAGAGTAAAAGAGAGAAGAGAGTGCATATTGACTACTGGAAAATGGTGCTGGAGAGGTCATAATGGGGGATAAAGAAGTGGTGGATAAACATAATAGATATTTTGCATCAGTCTTCACTGTGGAAGACACCAGCAGAATGCCAGAAATACAAGACTGTGGGGGAGCAGAAGTGAGTGTTGTTACTATTTCTAAGGAGAAGGTGCTTGGGATGCCGAAAACTCTAGAAGTAGATAAGTCAGCGAGACCAGATAGACTAAATTCCAGCGGACTGGAAAATGACAAATGTCACTCCATTCTTTTAGAAGGGAGGGAAGCAGAAGAAAGGAAATTACAGGCCAGTTAGCCTGACTTCAGAGGTTGGAAAAATGTTAGAGTCTGTTGAGGAATTCTTTAAGGAAATAACAGGCAGGATAGACAAAGGTGAGTTCGTGGATGTTGTTTATTTGGATTTTCAGAAGGCCTTTGAGAAGTTGCTGCACATGAGGCAGCTTAACAAACCCATAGAATTACTAGGAATCTACTAGCACGGATAAACGATTGGCTGTCTGGCAGTAGGCAAAGAGTGGGAATAAAGGGGACCTTTTCTGGTTAGCTGCTGGTGGCTAGTGGTGTGTCACAGGGTTTGGAGTTGGGACCTCTTCTTTTGACCTCGTATGCAAGTGATTTGGATGAAGGAATTAACGCCTTTGTGGCAAAGTCTGTAGGTGATATGAAGATTGGTTGTAGTGTTGAGGAAGCAGGGTGTCTGCAGAAGGACTTAGACAGATTCAGGGAATGGGCAAAGAAGTGGCAGATGGAATATAGTATAGGGAAGTGTATGGCCATGCACTTCGGCAGAAGGAATAAAAGCATGGACTGTTTTCTAATTGTAGAGAATATGCAAAGTCAGAGGTGCAAGGGGACTTGAGAGTCCTTGTACAAGACTCACTAAAGGCTAACTTGCAGGTTGAGTCCATTGTAAGGAAGGCAAATGCAATGTTAGCATTAATTTCAAGAGAACTAGAATACAAAAGCAAGGATGTAATTCTGAGGCTTTATAAAGCATTGGTCAGACCACAACTGGAGTATTATGATCAGTTTTGGGCTCCTTATGTAAGAAAAGATGTATTGGCTTTGAAGAGGGTTGAGAGGAGTTTCATAAGAATGATCCCCGGAATGAAAGGGTTAACATATGAGGAGCATTTAACGGCTATGGGTCTGTATTCACTGGAATTTAGACAAATCGGGGTGGGGGGGGAACGTATCAAATATTGGAAGTATATAAAGTTGATGTGGAGAGGGTGGTTCTATAGTGGTGGAGTCTTTGACCATAGGGCACAGCCTCAGAATTGAGGGATGTCTATTTAACAACAATTATTTGTCCAGAGAGTGATGAATCAATGGAATTCATTGCCACAGATTGCATGAAGGCCAAGTCATTGGGTATATTTAAGGCAGAGGTTAATAGGTTCTTCATTAATCAGGGCATCAATTATGGGTAGAAGTCAGGAGAATGGGTTGAGAGAGATTATAGATCGGCCATGATGGAATGGTGGAGCAGACTCGATGGGCCGAATGGCCTAATTCTGCTCCTTTGTTTTATGGGCTTATCTATGCCAACTATAATTTTATAAACTTGTATCAGGTGACCCTTGTCCCTTCACCACTTAATTAAAACTCAATCCTAAATCTCAGATGATGATAGAAGATGGGACTACAGAGCTACACTGGTGACGCTCATTGTGATGTCCTCATTAGTTAACCCCTTGTCCGGTTCTGAATTGCTTTAAACTCCCCAGTCAATACAATATCTATTCAAACATTTGTAAATATCTGCAAAGTCATTCCAGACTGAATTCATTCATTTCCCCAAATTCACTTTGTGTTCCCAGAACAGCTAATATCCTTTTAAACTTTGCCCCTAGAACCGGAATGTTATAATGCTAAACCTGCCTTTGGGTGCTAGTTTAATTAGTAAGAGGCCTGCTCAAGGCCATTAATGTTTCCATGCTATTGTTTCAGGTTCGAGACAAAGGACAGATCAAAAGAGAAAAATGAGCTGATGGGAGAGAGGAGGAATAGTTGGAAGTTTTCAAAAGGAAATGGTCTCTTACTGTACAGGAGCACATAAACTATATCCTGATATCAGAGCCAGTCTTTACATGGTTGCTTTATATCTTCCTGCCTGAGTGTGTCAGACCTGAGGAAATGAATCTCATTGTGTAGTGCCAAGATCTGATTTGTAAAATATAGTTAACTCACCACATTATGAGCTACATTCTGATTGGTTTGTAAAATATTACCTTCTTTATGATAAAAATTAGTGCTGCACTAATTGTTATGTTACCATGCCACTCCATATTATGCTATGACTTTTGTATTGTGGTTTGAGTCGTAAGACGTAGACAGATATGTTCCGTAAACTTGCTACAGCTTAGCCCACATTTTATTTCTTTATTGAGATACAGCGCAGAATCGGCCTTTCTGGCCCTTTATGCCACACTGCCCAGCAATCTCACCATTTATTCCTAGCCTAATCATGGGACAATTTACAATGACCAGTTAGCCGACCAAATGGTACATCTTTTGATTCTGGGAAGAAAGTGGAGCACCCGGAAGAAGCCCATGTGGTCACGGGGAGAACGAACAAACTCCTTACTGACAGCAGTGGGAATGGAATACCTTTGCCCTGCGTAAAAGAAAATCTGTGATTTAATGATATCATTATAATGATATCATTATAAGTAATAAAGAGGATATCTTCCACTAATATTACTACATAATACACATACCTAACAGTTTATTTAATATACTAACTGTAATGAAAACATCACATATACAAGGACTTCCTGCTCTTCACTGAGTAGAGAAAATGACAGTGAAAATAATTCATCTACTTAATCATTTTGATCAATTTCTCACACTCAAACATTAAAAAAAAATCAGAAAAGCCTTAAGGTATTCCAATCAGGGACATTGGAAATATAGTTCATGCAGTGTGTGTGCGGTCAAAAGGTGCTGCAGTGTTCCAAAGGTTTGATCTCAGAATGTGTCTCTTGAGAACAATGTGCTTCATATGGAAGGACTCTTGACTGACCACTGAGCACTGTTCATGTAAACCCAGCCAAGATCTCAGAGAAGGTCGTTGATACTGCATTCACGGCTTCCCTCCGTAAGGAGGCTAGAACCCCAGCACAAGTGGGACGGTGGTCTGTTGCCTGACACTTACTAAAAGTTAGAAGTTGGATTAGACACTCATAGGCAATATAAATGAGTAAAGAATGGATATAATTTAAACTCGCTACTTAATGGGCCAAATGGCCTAATCTTGCTCCTATTTCTTATGGTCTTATTAGTCAGGGCATGAAGGGATATGGGAAGAAGGCAGGAGACTGGGGCTGAGAGGGAAATGGATCAGCAAAGATGAAATAGCAGAGCAGACTCAATGGGCCAAATGGCCTAATCTTGCTCCTATATCTTATGGTCTTATGAACAACGCCAGTATATCTTCCCTGCCAGAACCCTCCAATTCTTCTGTATTGATACTGATTCACTCATGCAATGCTTGAAGAGCTAGAGAACAAAGAGACAGACTCACCCCCACCCCGTGTCCACATCAACCATGAAGTATCTCCTCAATCTAATCCCATTCACCAGCACTTGGTCCATATCCAAAAGCAGGTGTCGATTGTGAATGGTTTTCAAGCTACATTATATTCAAGCTTATTGTTGTTCAACAGTACACATGTATAGTGCCAAACTAAACAACATTCCTCCAGACCACAATACACAACACAGCACATGTAACTCATACATACCACATAAAGTAATATTGCCATAAATAAACAAATATTAAAATATATTCCAGAAGGTTGATACTTAGCATAAGATGCATTTATGACACAAATCAAAAACTAAAATGTATAATGCTACTGGTGCTTCATAAGTTATGAGAGCTGGGTGGGGGCAGGGAGTTCAATAATCTTGCAGCCCGGGGGAAAAAGCTGTTTCCCATCCAGACAGGCCTTGTCCTACTGCTATAGTACTCCCTGCCTAATGGTGGGGGGGTCAAAGAAATGGTGGGACGGATGGGAGGACTGGATCAAAGCTGTGCTGCAAACCTCAACCTTCGCGGTCTGGGAGGAAGATTCTTGGTGTTCACACATTAGTTCTTCTGTTAGAAGCAAAGGTACACGGACCAAGCCAGAGCTCACTGTGATACTTCTTGTGGTGCAACTGAAAGATCTGGAGGGTCGTGAGGTTGTGGAGATGAGCGTGTGCTTTGGATTATTCAAACGTGTTTTCTCTTGATTCCTCAGATCAGTTGTCCAAGAACTCTGATTGTGCATCCCACTCAAGCCTTGTGCTTAATGTTTAATTGTGACTAGACTTATGTCTTCCATTTCATTTAAAACTTGAGTTGATTATCGACTACCTGGAGAAGTCAGAGATCCAAGTGCCAGACCTTATTGGGCGATCGGAGGAGAAGGGGTTCAGTAAAGTAAAATTTCTTGGTGTATTCGTATCAGACAATGCATCTTAGGACCACCACATGTGCCATCACAAAGAAGGCATGGCAGTGCCTCTACTTTCTTAGAAGTTTCCACAGATTCGGCATGCACCTTCTGACAAACTTCTATGGATGAACACTGGAGAATACCCTAACTGGTTGCATCACACCAATGCCCAGGAATGGAAAAGTCTACAGGAATGGTGGATACAACCAGTCCATCACAGGAAAAGCTCTCCCCACCAGTGAGTGCATTTACAAGGAGCACTGCCCCAAGAAAGCAACATCCATCATCAAGGATCCCACCATCCAGGCCATGCTTATGACCATAAGGTAGCCGATAGAGTTCCCACAACTCCAGATTCAGCAACAGACTCCTGAACCAGTGTGGATAGCTTAGACCATAGACAACGAGACATAGGACCAGAGTTAGGCCATTTGGCCCATTGAATCAGTTCTGCCATTCCAGATTGGCTGATTTATTATCCCTCTAAACTCTATCCTTCTGCCTACTCCTCATAACATTTGACACCCTGACTGATCAAGAGCCTGCCGATCTCTGCCTTAAATATACCCAGTGACTTGGCCGCCACAGATTCCATAGATTCTCCACCCTCTAGATAAAGAAAATCCTCTTAATCTCTGTTCTAATTGGAGTCCCTTCATTCTGAGGCTGTGTCCTCTGGTCCTAGACTTACGCGCTATAGAAAACATCCTCTCCAAATCCACTGTATTTAGGCCTTTCAATATTTGTTAGGTTTCAAATGAGAACTCCGATCTTCCTTAAAACTGCAGTGAGTACAGACACAGAGTCATCAAATGCTCTTCATACGTTAACAATTTCATTCCAGGGATCATTTTTATGAACCTCCTCTGGACCCTTCCAATGCCAATACATCTTTTCTTACATAAGGGCCCATGTTCGCAGTACTCCAAGTGTGGTCTGACCAATGCTTTATAAAACCTCAGAATTACATCCTTGCTTTGGTATACTAGTCCTCCTGAAATTAATGTTAACATTACATTTGCCTTCCTTACAAGGACTCAACCTGCAAGTTAGCCTTTAGTGAATCCTGCACAAGGATTCTCAAGTCCCCTTGCACCTCTGACTTTGCATATTCTCTACAATTACAAAATAGTTCATAGCTTTATTTCTTCTGCTAAAGTGCATGGCCATACACTTCCCTATACTATATTCCATCTGCCACTTCTTTGGCCATTCCCTGAATCTGTCTAAGTCCTTCTGCAGACACCTTGCTTCCTCAACACTACAACCAATCTTCATATCACCTACAGACTTTGCCACAAAGGCATCAATTCCTTCATCTAAGTCACTCACATACGAGGTCAAAAGAAGAGGTCTCAACTCCAAACCCTGTGACACACCACTAGCCACCAGCAGCTAACCAGAAAAGGTCCCCTTTATTCCCACTCTTTGCCTACTGCCAAACAGCCAATCGTTTATCCGTGCTAGTAGATTCCTAGTAATTCTATGGGCTTGTTAAGCTGCCTCATGTGCAGCAACTTCTCAAAGGCCTTCTGAAAATCCAAATAAACAACATCCACGGACTCACCTTTGTCTATCCTGCCTGTTATTTCCTTAAAGAATTCTTCAACAGATTCCAACATCTTTCCAACCGCTTAAGTTAGGCTAACTGGCCTATAATTTCCTTTCTTCTGCTTCCCTCCCTTCTAAAAGAATGGAGCGACATTTGTTATTTTCCAGTCCACTGGAATTTAGTCTATCTGGTCTAGCTGACTTATCTACTTTTAGAGTTTTCAGCATTCCAAGCACCTTCTCCTTAGTAATAGTAACAGCACTCACTTCTGCCCCTTGACAGTCTTGTATTTCTGGCATTCTGCTGGTGTCTTCCACAGTGAAGACTGATGCAAAATACTTGAGTTAATCTGCCATTGCTTTGTCCTCATTACTATCCCTTCAGCATCATTTTCCAGCGGTCCGATATCCACTCTCATCTTCCTTTTACTCTTTATACATCTTTGAAATAATATTTTTGGTATCCTCTTTTTTAATTATTGGGTAGTCTACTTTTATACTTCATCTTTTCTCTCTTTATATCTTTTTTAGTTGCCTTCTGTTTGTTTTTAAAAGCATCCCAATCCTCTAAATGCCCTCTAATTTTTGCTATATTATTTGGCCTCTCTGACTTTTATGTTGTTTTTGACTTCCTTTGTCAGCCATGGTTATGTCATCCTCCTTTCTTCATCATTGTGATGTATCTATCCTTTCAAATTGCCCCCAGAAGCTCCAGCCATTGCTGTTCTGCAGCCATCCCTGCTCGTGCACACTTCCAACCAACTTTGGCCAGCTCCTCTCTCATGCTTCCGTAATTCCCTTTATAACCATATAACCATTTAACAATTACAGCACGGAAACAGGCCATCTCGGCCCTTCTAGTCCATGCTGAACGCCTACTCTCACCTAGTCCCATCGACCTGCACTCGGTCCATAACCCTCCATTCCTTTCCTGTCCGTATATCTATCCAAATTAACTTTAAACGACAACATCGAACCTGCCTCAGCCACTTCTGCTGGAAGCTCGTTCCACACAGCTACCACTCTCTGAGTAAAGAAGTTCCCCCTCATGTTACCCCTAAACCTTTGCCCTTTAACTCTCAACTCATGTCCCTTTACTTCACTGTACATCATACATCTGACTTTAGCTTATTCCACTCAAACTGCAGGGTAAATTCTATCATATTATGACTACTGCCTCCTAAGGGTTATTTTACCTTAAGCTCCCTAATTAAATCTGGTTCGTTACACAATACCCAATCCAGAACTGTTTTTCCCCTAGTGGACTCAATTTTAAACTGCTCTGCAAAGCTATCTCATTAGTATTCTACAAATTTTCTTTCTGGGCACCCAGCACCTACCTAATTTTCCCTACCCACTTGCATATTAAAATTTCCCATGACTATCGGAACATTGCCATTTTTAAAAGCCTGTTCTATCTCCCTCTGAACTGATTCCACAACCTATAGAATTAGAATCCCTTTCAAGGTCTCTACAACTTGTATTATTTTTATTTGTACATTTTGTCTTCTTTTGCACATTGGTTGTTTGTCAGTCTTTATATATAGTTGTTTTTTTTAAGAAAATCTTCTGTATTTCTTTACTTTCCTGTAAATGTCTGCAAGAAAATGAATCACAAGGTGGTATGTGATGACATATACGTACTTCGATAATAAACTTACTTTGAGTTTGACCATGATTTGCATAACACCTTTTCCAATATTGGCAATACTCTCCAGCCAATGTGGTCTTGAGGTTAATCATGGTAATTAATTGTTACCCACCCCAGTGGTTCAATATACCCCAGGGCTCCTATCTGCTTGGAGAGGAGAACCAAGGAGAGAATGTAGGAAGTAGTTAACGGAATTTCTTTTTTAGGGCAGAGCTGGCTTTGGGCCAAGAGGGACTTGAAAATGCTGGTCCTTCCGCAAGTTACAACTTCCTGTTCTCGGTGGTCAACCAGGAGCGGTTCAATGCTGATGTATTCCCCGCAGGCATGTGTTCAGATTAGGCTGTTGGTACACCAAGATAGGAGTGGATACAGGCAATTTACAAGGCAGGAGGGCCCATCTTCCCCATATGTTAAACAGTCAGGTAATTTCCAGAGTGCATGTCATGAAATATGGAGAAGGCTTGACCCAAAAGCAGACCAGGCAAGACATTTTGGCAGTGAGCAATAATTTTAATAATAAACAGTAAAATAATAAGTCATGGGTGGACAGGAAACAAGAAAGTACAGGTACTACACACCGCAGTCAACAAGGTAACTGAAGGCGGGTGATTGCTGATAGCTGGGTGGAAAGTGGGAGGTGCCTGCCTGTGCAGGTAGCCTTCTCACAAAATAAGATTATAAAAATCAGCTTTATTTGTCACATGTATATCAAGACATTGGAACACACAATGGAATGTAAGGTTTGCATCAACAATCAACACAGACCAAGGATCTGCTGGAGGCAGCCTGCAATTGTCGCCACACTTCCAGTGCCAACATAGCAAGCCCACAACTTACTAACCCTAACCTGTATGTCTTTGTAACGTGGGGGGAGACCCACACAGTCACATGGAGAACATACAAACAGCAGCAGGAATTGAACCTGGGTTGCCAGTGCTGTAAAGCAATTGCATGGACTGGTATGCAACTGTGCTGTAATGGAGTATGATCGATGATGAGAGGAGGGTGACAATGTGGCAAACACAGGAGCAGGAAGTCTGAGAGGACTTACAGAATTCAGGGGCCGTTGCAGAAAATTCAGTTCTTTACACTCCTGCTGCATGGTACATATTTAGAAAACATTACATAAGGTTTTAAACTGTGATATAAAGAAACTTAAGTATTCTTAGAAAAATTACTTCATCGCCATAAGAGGAAGAGCCAAGTTTGTGAATTACACTAAAGCTGCAAGGAAAACAAGAAATAGGAAGTCCACATTTCAGAGAAAGTTGGTCATCTTCTCTGCCTTCTGCTCGTCGCACATTTGACAGATACTTTGTCCTGCATCTGAAACCCCACTGACCTCCTCCACTCGATCTCACCCACCTTATGATGCTTCTTGGATTTGTTCAGGGAGATCTCCACGCTGACCAGCACACTGTTTAACACCTTGTCACTAGAAACAGTTACCAAGCCATAATCAGATTGGTATTTGAGCACCATGTTTCAGATTAATTTATCACATGTACATTGAAGCATAGAGTGAACTACGCTGTTTATATTAATTATCTGGCACTTAAGAATGTGCTGGGGCAATTGCCAATGTGGCCCCACGCTCTGGAATCAATGTTGTGTGGCTACAAGGCTCAGCAGAATAACGCAGAACACAACAACAAAATAATAACAATAAACAAGTCTCTTTCCTCCTTTCCTCCCCCCGACACAGACAGTCCTCCAACCCCAGGATAGGTTTTACACACACACACACACACACACACACACACACACTCACACACACATAAACATACACACACACTCATACACACACACACACACACACACACACACACACACACAAACAAAATCTTTACTGCTTTGTGACACTTTAAAAATGATTTATTTAGCTGGAATATGGGGCATAGGTGAAATGGACGCTGCCTGACCTGCTGAGTTGCTCCACCATTTTGTGTGTGTTACTACGGATGGTCTCAGTCTTTTCCCCAGGATAGAGGACTCTAAGACACGACGGGGGTGGGGGGAGGGGGGGAGGCACAGCTTTAATGCGAGGGGGAAAGATGTTAAGGGAAAAAGGCAACTTTTTGATGCAGAGGGTGGTGGATTTATGATTTGATTAGATTTATTAATCACATGTAAATTGAAACATGCAGTGAAAAGTGTCACTTCCATTAACAACTAACACAGATCAGATGCATTCAAGTCTGGTGACCAAGAGGCCCGGGTACGATCTCTGAAAAACCATCTCACAGCGAAGTGGTAATTCTGGACTAAACTTGAATCATCGAAGGATGCACAGCAGTTACGACAGGGCTTGAATACTATCATCTCTTATAGAGTTAAATCGAGCGACATAGACAACAACAGGGCTTCACTTCCAGATGAGTTCCATGCCTTCTATCTTCGCTTTGACCATTAGAACATGGACAAACCATCACAAACTCCCACAGTCCCCAGTGGTCTTGTGATTTCAGTCTCTGAGGCTGATGTGTGAGCAGCCTTCAGGGGGGTGAACCCATGAAAATCATCCAACCCAGACGGGCTATCTGGCCAACTACCTGTGCTGATCGACGGGCTGGCATGTTCACTGAGGTCATTAAGCTCTCACTTCTGAGAGGTTTTCTGAGGTACCCATCTACTTCAAGCAGACTTCACGTATACTGGTGCCTAACGAGAATGTGTTAACCTTGCCTCAATGACTATCGTCCAGTAGCACTTACATCCACAGCGATGAAGTGTTGTGAGAGGTTGGTGATTAAACACATCCACTTCTGCCTGAGAGATGACTTGGATCCGCTCCAGTTTGCCTACTGGAGCAACAGGTCCACAGCAGATGCCATCTCATTGGCTCTTCACTCAACCCTGGAACATTTGAACAGCAAAGGTGCTTACATCAGCAAGCTCTTTATCAACTACAGCTTGACATTCAATATTATCATCCCCTCAAAAATAATTAATAAGCTCCAAAACCTCCTTGTGGAACTAAATCCTCAATGTCTTCACTTGCAGACCCCAGTCAGTTCAGATTGGCAGCAACATCTCCTCCACGATCTCTATCAGCATGGGTGCACCACAAGACTGTGTGATTAGCCTTCTGTTCTATTCAGTTTACACTTGTGACTGTGTGGCTAAACACAGCTCCAATGCCATATTCAAGTTTGCTGTTGACACCACTGTCATAGGCAGAACCAAAGGCAATGATGGATCAGCACGTAGGAGGGAGATTGAAAATCTAGCTGACTGTTGCCATAACAACAACCTCTTACTCATGGAGGTCCAGGAGTCAGTCCTCATTAGAGGATCAGAGGTGGAGAGAATCAGCAACTTTAAATTCCTCGGTGTTAGTATTTCAGAGGATTTGTCCTGGACCTACCATGCAAAGCACAGCAGAGCCTCTACTTCCTTAGGAGTTTGCAAAGATTCGGTGGGACGTCTAAAACTTTGACAAAGTTCTATAGATATGTAGTAGAGAGTATATTGTCCAATTGCATCACAGCCTGGTATGGAAACACCAACACTCTTCAACAGAAAATCTTACAAAAAGTAGTGGATATGACCTAGTCCATCACGGGTAATGTCCTCCCCGCCACTGAGCGCATCTACACAAAATATTGTCACAGGAGAGCAATATCCATCATCAGGGAGCCCCACCACCCAGGACTAGCTCTCTTCTCACTGCTGCCATCAGGGAGAAGGTACAGGAGCCTCAGAACTCACATCACCAGGTTCAGGAACAGTTAGTACCCTTCAACCATCAGGCTCTTGAACCAAAAGGGATAACCTCCCTCGATTTCACTTGCCCCATCATTGAAATGTTCCCACAACCTATGGACTTTTCATCTCATGTTCTCAATATTTATTTCATATTTATTTATTGCTATTATTTCTTTCTTTTTGTATTTGAACAGTTTGTTGTCTTAGTTGAACGCCATTGTTGGTGTGGTGTTTCATTGATTCTATTATGGATTTACGAAGTATGCCCACAAGAAAATGAATCTCAGGATTGCATATGGTGAAGTATAATGTACTTTGATAATAAAATTACTTGGAACTTTGAATCTGAAGACGTGCTTGGGGCAGGGGGTCACTGGCCCTCATTCTCAAGTCCCAGCAACTATGGCCCTTTACCTCTGGACCTGCTGACCTCATTCGTAGCGTCTGTTGACCTGACTTCCATCCTTAAGGATTACTGGAGTCCCACATCCCACATCTGGACCTGTCCCACACGGACCTCTGACCACTGGTGCTTCTCTTTTAGCTCGCTGACCTTGGTCCACGACAACGGGATTTGCTGGTCTTTGTCCTCAGCGCCAGCAGACCCAAACTCCCTCAGGGCTTCTGGAGTGGGAACAAACTGTCAGCTGAAGCTGCAGAGGTGGGTATGGTTACAATGTTTATGCTATTCAGGAAGGTGCATGGATAGGAACGTTTAAAGGGACATGGACCAAGCACAGGACACCTCAGATAGCACGGACCAGGTGGGCTGAAGGGCCTATTTTCATGCAAAATGACCCTGACTCTAAAATGCATTGTAAAGTTTTCTCCAAGATTAGGTAAATCTGAGAATGCTCCCGCTCTCGATTCTCCAATCATTTCACTAATGAAATGCATATTACATAAAACATAGAACAGGAATGGGCTCTTTGGCTCACGATGTAGTGTCGAACTAATTAAAATATTCATTAAAGCCTAGCTAAATGAATCCTTTCTTTCTCTGCATATTCATGTGCCTACAATCCTCTTAAATGCCTCTTTCATATCTGGGTCCACCACCGCCCCTGGCAGTGCATTCCAGACACCCGCGACTTTGTGCATAAAACATCTTGTCTTGCACACCCCCTCTCACCTTGAATGCATGCCTTCTTGTATTAAATACCGGTAAAAAGATATTGTCTGTTCACTTGATGTATGACTCTCATAATTTTATAAACTTCTGGGTCTCCTGTCAGCCTCCATTGATCCAAAGAGAGCAACCCAGGATTGTCCTCCCGCTCCTCATAGTGCATGCTCTCTAATCCAGGTAGCATCCTGATAAACCCCTTCTGCACTCTCTCCGAAGCCCTCACGTTTTTCCTGTTATGGGGTGACCTGAATTGAATGCAAACGAATTCACCCCCTGACAATCAGCCATGTTTAAGCCGTGTCTTGATGGAGAGCCTCAGCTGAAACCTTGACTGTGTACTTCCCTCCACAGGTGCTGCCCAACACGATGAGTTCCTCCAGCATTTTGTGTGTGATGCTCAAAATTTCCAGCGTCTGCAGAAACTCATGAACTCATAGTTAAACCCTGTTATTTCCAAGCAATGAGGTTAATATTCACTTTGTATTAGAGAGAGAAAAGCTCAAAGCTATCAGTAACATAAGTGAATTTGTCTTCCTTTTTTAACTCTAATATACCAAAGCATTTATTGCAGCAAAGGTTCTGCTATCAATGTAAAAATATTACATAATCAGAAACAGATGTTAACTATCTGCAGGATACACCCAGCAGTCTCTCTGCATCCATGGAAAGAGAAACAGTCAATGTTCGAGGAAGCTGACCTTTCATCAGATGTTCTGATCAAGATAGCTCATCAGAAGTTGCTTATGAACTCGGATGAAAAGTCACTGACCTGAAACATCAACTCTCCTGCCCTGCTGAGTGTTTCTAGCCTTTCTGTTTTGATTTTGGATTTCCAGTATCTGTGGTTATTTGTTTTTTTCTAAAAAGAGCAAAGATACCTCCAACAACATACATCAAAGTTGCTGGTGAACGCAGCAGGCCAAGCAGCATCTATAGGAAGAGGCGCAGTCGACGTTTCAGGCCGAGACCCTTCGTCAGGACCTCCAAGCTCACTTTGAACCTGTTCCATTAATTGAAATCTCCTATTCCTGATTTTAGAGGGAATACACTCAAGGTTCAAGTTTATCATCACATTTCTATTGAAAGATACAGTGAAAGTTATTGTTTGCCTTCAACACACCTGAGAGCGTGGTGCTAGGGGTGACTTGCAAATGTCACCACACACTCCAACGCCAACATATAGTATGCCCACAATGCTCGACGGAACAACACAAACATAACAAGCAAGAAAACAACAACAACAACAAAAACAAGCCCATTCCTCCCTTCCACACACACATATATACAATCCTTTAAAGCCTGGAGAGGTCTCCAGCTGCCAGCGGACACAGACTCAGTCTTGCAGGCACTGGGCTTTGATGAGATTTTTAGACTTGGCTTTGGCCATTGGGCTTGACATCCAGGCCTCTAATTTGACCCTTGGGCCTCAATCCTCGGCATTGATCCCAGCACAGATCGATCACTGGACACTAGGCCTCAAACACTGGACTCCCTGATGCCAGGACCCTGAAAACTGGGGGTCACACTCCAGTCTGAATGATCCATGATACACTCTGCCACTTGTTGGATGAAATGATAAAAAGCTGGTCTAATTCTGCTTTGTTTAAACGGTGAGTAGAGCCTGTTGCTTATACTTTATTCATATGTACAAAGGAGGTGATGCAGCCCTTTGGTGCAATCTCCAGTAAGTGGCTTTAGAACCAAAAGCAATCCTGTTAAGTTGGCTTGAATTTCTGGAGGCTGCTCCATAGGCCTCAAGGCCTTGAATTACCTGGACACCTATGTCAGGCTGCGCTTTATTGATCACAACTCAGCATTCAGCACCATCTTACCCTCAGTCCTATCAACAAGCTCCAAAACCTAAGCTCCTATACTTCCATCTGCAAGTGATGCCTTGACTTCTTCACCAGGAGACTACAGTCAGTGCAGATCGGAAAAAGCATCTCATCCTCGCTGACAATCAACACTGGTGCACCTTAAGAATGCATGCTTTACCCACTCTCTCTACCCCCACGATTGTGTGCCTAGGTACTGTTCAAGAGTGATCTACAAATTTGGTGATGACACAACTATTGTTGGCAGAATTTCAGATGGTGACAAGGAGACGTGCAGGAGTAATATAGATCAGCTGGTTGTGTGGTGTCACAATGACAACTTTGCATTCAACATCAGTGAGACTGTAGACTTCAGGAGGGGGAAGTCGAGGGATCAGTCCTCATTGAGGGATCTTCAGTGGAAAGAGTGGGCAGTTTCAAGTTCTTGGATGTCAGATTCTCTGAAGATCTGTCCTGGGCCCAAAATACTGACGCAATTACAAAGAAGGCATGACAGCTGCTATATTTCTTCAGGGTAAGAGAAGACTTGGTATGACATGAAAGACTTGCAAATTTTTACAGATGAATCATGGATAGAACTCTGACTGCATCACCACCTACTAGACAGGATTGGAAAAAACTGCAGAAAATTGCAAACTCAACCACCTCCATGATGGGCACTGGCCTCCCCAGCATCGAGGACATCTTCAAAAGGCAATGCCTCAGAAAGGTGACATGGTCATTAATGACCCCCATCACCAAAGTCACCCCCCCCGCCTTTGCATCGCTCCAACAGCGAGGAGTTACAGGAGCCTGAAGACACGCACTCAACGTTTTAGAAACAGCTTCATCCCCATCACCATCAGGTTTCTGCATGGACTATTATCTCATATACACTACGTCACTATTTTGTTCTTCCTTTCTTGCTCTCTTTTTGCATTACTCATTTAATTTAATTTCTACATATGTATATATATATTTATAGCTATTTTTTATTATGCATTGCAATGTACTGCCGTTGCAAACCAGCACACCTCATAACATATTAAACCTGATTTTGATTCTGATACTTGGTTGGTCACAGCTCATCGAGCTTCTGCCCTGCAATCTCGGCAGCCCTGGGGTTGAGCGCAGCCTCCATTGGTCCCTCTGCGGAGTTTGCACTTACGACTGTGGAGTTTCCTCTGCATCCTCTGGCTCCTTCCCCTTGCCAAAGATATGCAGGTCGGTTGGTTAAGTGATGCCACAAATTGCCCCTAGTTGTATCGTTGAGGCATAGAATCTGGGGTCGATGGGAATGAGGGGAGAATAAAACTAGAATTAGCACAGCATTAATATAAATTTGTAGTTCAGGCATTGGTGGTATAGTAGCCTAGTGGTTAATGTAATGTTAATTTAGCACCAGTGACCCAGGTTCAATTCTGCAGCTACCTGTAAGGATTTTCTGCATGGGATTCCTCCAAGTGCTCCAGTTTCCTCCCACATTCCAAAGATCTATGGGTTAGTAGGTTAATTGGTCACATTGGTGTAAGGGGCTCGTTGGGCTGAATGGCCTGTTACTGTGCTGTATCTCTAAAACAAAATAAAATAAAAATATCAATAAATAAAGGGTCAGCATGGACTCAATGGGCTGAAGGGCCTGTTTCCTGGCTGTACAAAACTTTGATTCACTGTGAAGTTCAAAGTTCAAAAGTAAATTTATTATCTAAGTATGTATACCATTACACAACCTTGAGATTTACTTTCTTGCAGATCCCTACAGGAAAACAAAAAAATACAGACACCAGAAACCAACAAATATCCAATGGGCAAAAGAGCACAAAGTGTGCAAGTAATGACAAAAATAAACAATCCTGAGAACACGACCTTCAGAGACCCCAAAGGTGAATCCGCAGACTAACACAATGAATGCAGCAGACTATTCACAAAATCTTCACATGGCCTTTGGGCTAACATCCTGAAGTCCAAATGCTTAATCTCTCTCTCTCTCTCTCACACACACACACACACACACACACACACACACACACACACACACTCACACACACACACTCACACTCACACACACACACACTCACACTCACACACGCACACTCACACAGAACTAAACATCAGCCCAGGTCTACCGTGCTTTGGCCCTATGAACCCTTCCCACCACTGCCTGTGACTGAGCAAGCAGTCGCACAGGCACCGATGGACGCACTGGAATCAGAGATTTGTTGACATTTATGATCTATTGATGAAACAAAACAAAAATATATTTACAAGTGAATGTTTTAGGGATGCTTTTTGCTTATTTTTATCAACCAAAATTCCAATTCCCCTTCATACTGATGTGCAGCATGGAAGGATTGCACAAGGAGTGTGTTAACATGCAACAACTATTTTTACAAAATTACAGATACATTAAAATACAACCATCTGTCACAGTTCAAACATCAAAAGGAATAAACAGAGAATTGTCATGTTGTGTTGGCTCATTCGATGCTAGAGTCAGAAATTTATAACCCTTTGCCTTTCAAGCTCTGTACAACCCTAGTTAGACCATACTTGTCATCAGTCCTGGTCGCCTCATTAAAAGAAGGATGCAGAAAGTTTAGAGAGGGTGCAGAGTAGATTTACCAGAATGCTGCCTGGGTTAGAGAGTATGTTTTATGAGGATAGGCTGAGCGAGATCAAGGAGGATGAGAGATGACCTGATAGAGGTCTACAAGATGTTAAGAAACATGGAACAAGTGCACAGCTGGAGTCTTTTTCCTAGGGTTGAAATGAATAATACAAGGGAGCATAAATTTTAAGGTGATTGGAGGAAAGTATGAGGGGATGTCAGAGGTAGATTCTTTACACAGAGAGTGGCAGGTGCATGGATGCCCTGCCTGGAATGGTAGTAGAAGCAGATATATTAGTGAGATATAAGACACTTGTAGATAAGCACATAGATGATAGAAGATAAATGAAGGGCTATGTAGGGCCCACATTCTTTTAAACTCCGGCAAGCACAGGCCCAGAGCCATCAAACACTCCTCATACATTAACCCTTTCTTTCCCAGGATCCTGGGCGTGCAAAGGACATTTACAAGGATGTTACTGGCACTTGAGGGACTGAGTTATGGAGAAAGTTTGAGCAGCTTGGAACTAGGAGGATAAGGGGGTGATTTTATAGAGGAGCATAAATAGTTAGGATTAATGTGCTCAATCTTTTTCCCAGGGTTGCAGAATCAGGAACTAAAGGGCATAAGTTTAAGTTGAGAGATTAAGTTGAGAGGCAACCTTTTCACCCGGAGAGGGTGGCCAGTACATGGAACAAGCTGCCAGAGGAAGTTGTTGAGGCAGGCACATTAACAACAATTAAAAGACTACTGGACAGGTACATGGATAGGAAAGCTTTAACAAGATACAGCCCTAATGCAGGAAAATGGGACCTCAAAGATGGGCATCTTGGTAGGGCATCTTTAACTGTGATGCAAGTTTGTCCATTTCCATCCTTCCAAGCAGTGAGTTCCAAACCTCCTTTCCTTTCTTCCCGTCCTTCCACTTTGTATCCAGGCATCCACCCCACCATATTTTGATTAAAGGAAACTAAGTCATCAAGGATAGCACAAGTCCTTTGGCACCCCAGGCTATACTGGCCATCAAGCACCCCCTTCCACTAATACAATTTCATCCTCCCAATATTCCTATCAATTCTCTCAGATTCCATCCCTTACCCACACACGTAGGGGCAATTCACAGTGGCCTATTGACCTGCCAGCCTATGCACCTTCGGGATGTGGGAGGAACATTAGGGGGAACTTCTTCACTCAGAGAGTGGTGGGAGTATGGAACGAGCTGCCATCTGACGTGGTAAATGCGGGCTCACTTTTAAGTTTTAAGAATAAATTGGATAGGTACATGGATCAGAGAGGCCTGGAGGGTTATGGACTGGATGCAGGTCAATGGGACCAGTGGAATAATGTTTTGGCACAGACTAGAAGGGCCGAATGGCCTGTTTTCTGTGCTGTAGTGTTCTATAGTTCTACAGTTCACCCTGGGAGAATCCATGTGGCCACAGGGAGAAGTTACAAATTCCACATAGACAGTACCAGAGGCTGGGATTGAACTAGTATTCCTGAGATGGTGAGGTATCATCTCTATTAGCTGCACCTCTGTGCTGCCTATTGGACATTCTGAATTATCTCCTCTGTGCCCCTCAAGATTTTAGGCACCTCAGTTAACTACTTCAAATATGAGTATTTACTCTTTGTACATTTGGAGTTCAGTTTGCAAATATTAAAGACTCTATGTCTTTGAGATATTACTCCTTTTCAGTTACAACTAGAGGTCATCAGTTTGGGGTGAAAGGTGCAATATTTAAGGGAAGTATTTTGGGGAGCTACTCCCCTCAGAGGGTGGTGTGAGTTTGGAATGAGCTGCCAGTGGATGTGATGGATGCAGGATCAATTGTAACAATTAAGAGAAGTTTGGGTAAGTACATACGTAGATGGAATGGGTATAGAAATTACGGTCCAGGTGTGAGTCAATGTGACTAGGCAGAATAACAGTTTGACCTAGACCAGATGGGCTGAAGGGCCTCTTTATGTGCTCTATGACTCACGGAGGCAAATGCTTATGGAGTCAAAGAGTCACGCATCAATAACTATGGCGACCTTCCAGAGGACCAATTTTGTCTCTTAGTGTTCTTTGGCTCTTAATGTATTTGTAGAAGCCCTTGGCATTCTCCTTGACCTGGTCTATGAGGGCAACCTCATGCTTTCTTTTAGCCTTCCTGATTCCCCTTTTTAAGTGTTCTCTTGCACTTCTTATACTCCTCAAGTACCTAATTTCCCCAAAATGGCAACTGTTTTTAATTTCCAAAGATGCTTCCTGACCTGCCGAGTTCCTCCAGCATTTCATTTGTTCCTTGATGCCTATACATGCTAAGCAGTTCCTTCTTCTTAACCAGGGCCTCAATATCTCTCGAAAACTAAAGTTCCCTAAACCTGCTGGCCTTGTCAGGAACAGACAAACTCTGTACTCTTAAAGTTTCAGTTTTGAACGCCTCCCACTTACCAAGCACATCTTCACCCGAAAACAACCTCTACCAATCTACATTGCTAGATCCCTTTTGAGGCTATTAAACTAGTGTGGATAACCCTCTCAAAATGAATTCTAAACTCCTTCCTCCCATGGGAGAGTTAACTCAATGAGGAGAACAGTTTTGGTGGCTGTGGACCACAATATTGTGTCTGTGCAGAGAGATGTGGTGGTGATTTCTGTGGGGAACTGCAGTGAGGGCAACACTTCCCTGTGACTACCCAACTCACTGTAAACAACAAAGAAACATTAATACAGCTCGTTATGATGCAGGCTGTGTTAGCAATGGAGAGGTTGTGAGTTCCTCAGGTCCCAATGCCATTTCATGCTTAGCTCCTGGTAAGGTCACCATGGCAGTAAGGCCAAGGGGAAGATTCCAGGCAAAGTGCGATCCAACCAAGACCTCAACAGCAGAGCTGGTGGAAGATGACGACACATCACAGGAGCAGTGAAGGTGGAAGAAGGCTGCAGCCGTGAAGAGTCTCCAGCCATCTTGTACTTCATGCCACTGGACCACGATCTGGATCTGACACGGATGGTGTTGTGGCTGCCCATGCATTAATCTCCCCACATTAAAGAAAGTCATGCACAGGTGTTGTCCATTAAGGGAAAATGTCCTGGAGAGAACATCATTCAGGACTCAAGTGATGACACTACCAGGGCAAACTGAACACAATCAAAAACTGCAATGGTTTAATAAGGAATTTTTTAAAACCTGCAGGTGCTGGTCATTTTGAAATAAGAACAGAAGATGATAATAGGTCATGTTGCAATGAGAGAAAGGGAAACAGTTAATGTTAACACTGTAAGTGTTTCCAGCATTTTCATTTTGTGTTTCCAAAAATTATACAAAAAGAAATTACATGTACAGTATCCCAATTTCTTCTGCGGCCACCCTGTCTCATGGAAATAAAAATATTGCATTTGATGGGGTTTAAATTTAGAATTTAATCTGAAACGTGGAGAAAATTGCGTTACAGAAATGGCCTTTCACTTTCTCAATTTCTAAGTTGATTAAGGTCTTTTCACAGAACAATAAAAATCTATAAATATTGAGACTTGGAAACCTGGGCCAGAGAAAGCCACGATCTCATGTACTTAATGAGCTTTTTTAGAGAGAGAAAGAGAAAGAGAAAAAAAATCTTTGGGCGGCAAAGCTATTCCTATGTAATCGTTTCCTCTAATGTTCAATAGAAGGCCAACTAGGCAGGGTTGGCTGGGTCTGAGTTGCGGCTTCCTTATCAGGGTTTCGCAGACTTCTTTAAGCTCTTATCCGGGGCTGCACCTTGCATCCTTTCCGACTTAAAAAGGAAATCTGTACCGACCAGGCACTCGGGAAAAAAAAAACTTTAAAAGCACAACGGCCACAAATGGAGGCTGTAGAAAATGGCTCCGTCCAGATCTTCCCAGCACACGGCGGGTAAGCGCAGAATTACCTTCATACCCGGCAGATAGGACAATTGATGGGGATCCAAGCACAGCGTAACGGAGCGGCTTTTAGTTGCAGTCGGGGGCATTCGACCAGGAAGTAACCCATAAACCCGGCTTAAAATAAATGAAACTTTTGGAAAAAAAAAGGAAAATAGACCAGAAAGCGTATATATTTTTTCGTAGCAAGATAGGAATCAAGATGAACAAAATTGGTCGAAGTATTTGCCAATACCTTTCATCTTTTATTTACGTATTCCAGTGTAATAAATTAGAGTAATATATCTTCGTTAGACAATTTGTTGACGTGTTTTTTTTTGGTTGCAAATTACCGTTGGGTGCTTTGAGCCGATGATATTCGAATATAACTCAAGTAAATTTGCAACGTGGGCAACGTGGACACTGCTCCGGACGGCTACACACACACAAACGTATATTTAAGAGATTTATTTTCCAATCCGTTCAGTTTTTGTTTTGTTTATGAGAGCAATTGTTTTACTGGGCAATTTATGTCAGTTATTAACAGAACGTAACAAGCTGTTACTTTAAGGAAGATAGAAATGCACAAACACAAAGGTCTCGGCCCGAAATGTCGACTGTTTATTCCCATATATAGATGCTGCCTGGCCTGCTGAGTTCCTCCAGCATTTTGAGTGTGCGTGTTATTCTTCAACCCGTGCTTAAATCAAAAATCCGAAACTCTTGAGGTTTAGGCGGTCCGGAGTCTTTATTATTTGAAATGAAATCCCATTAGGATGCGTCTCAACCAAATTGGATCAATTTCTCAGGTTTGACAGCAATGGTAATTTAGAAAATCCGCCAGCTAAACGATTCTACGGTAATTATACTAACATTTAAGAACAGAATTACAGAAATAGGTGTTAAGAGACAGCATAACAGTTTTGCTTTCGGATTGATCATGTTTGCTTTGAGAACATATTTTAAAAAACGGGCAAACATTCAAACGCTTGAAGTTTACAAAGTCTGGGGAACAGAATCGCCATAACTTCAATTAATCTTTAAACGGTGGTGTTAATAGCATTTATAATATAGAGCCGAGTGCCTGGTGCTAAAGAGGGATTCGAAGGCATTTGAACGAAATGAAATGGAATTTTGCAAAAGGGACTTAAGACCGTATTTCATGTGTAGATAGTTTTCATGTGAACCAATGTGTTCTGGCTGGAAATTACAGACCTTGCGGCATTTACCCCGAGTGCGTAAGTACCAGTTGCTGTATAGAAACGTTTGTAGATGCTGTGTTATTCTTTTCCATAGATGCTGCCTGACCTGCTGGGTTCCTCCAGCATTTTGTATTATGTGTTACCAGTTACTGCACCTGTTAGTCGTGGGAAATGCTAAGGCGCCGAGGGCATATTTTAAAGCGGGATTTTTACCCAACAAATAATGAAGAAAAATTTGACAGAGTGACTTGCAGAATGGAACAGCGGACTGAATACGGCACTTGAAGTGGCTTAGGAAGAATATTTTTCATTGTATTCTAGATATAATATCGCTGTTTTTAAAATATATGATTTTAATTTGAAATTTATAATTTTATAAATTATGTAATTTTAACATTTATTATTTTAATTTAAACAGCCAGGAAGTCTCTCGGATGTGACAATAAACTGTGTAGAATAGTTGGGACAAGATAGATAACTCACCATAAAACAGAAAACAGCCTGATAGAGGAACAAGTCGGATCGAGCAGCGTTCGTGGAAGGAAAGGAATTGTCACGGTTTTGGGTCGAAACCCTGCACCAGGGCTGTCCCGGTCCCGCACAAATGCTGCTCGCCCCGTTGAGTTCCTTCAGCAAATTGTGTGTTGCTCCAGACTCGTAAGTCTCCTCTCTAACCTTACGGTCCACGTTCTACATAGGATACTGATTGCCCCTGGTATCGGGAGGGGGTGAGGACCTCACTGTAATGTCCCTTTATGAATTTGGCAGAAGATATAATGCAAAGTTTCAGGGGCATCAGGCGCATTTGCAAAGCAGTCACATGTTGAGTGTGCCTGGACTGAACAGGGCTGACACCATCGCAAAATAGTTACAGAGTCTGTTCACAAAGGACATTATATTATTTCACCATTTGCAGAAACTAAAAATAAGATCTGTAGATGCTGGGAATACGAAATTTCACAAAACACAGAAAATGCCTGAAACACTTTGTGAACTTTAGAAGCCACTGGTATTTCAGGACTGAGGTCCTTCATTGCCAGAAAATCCTCAATAGTTCTAAGGAAGGGTCTTTGACGTTAATTCCCTTTGTCTCTCCACAGATGCCGTCTGACCTGCTAAGGTCGCTTTGTGTTTTAATTTCACTATTTACAATTTAAAAGTATGTGTGCTTCACTACTAGTAATAACACTACTAGTCTGAAGGCACACACTCAACATTTGAAGAACAGCTTCCTCCCCTCCACTATCAGATTTCTGCACGGTCTGTGAACACCATCTCATTCTTTTTCATTACTTATATAATTTTACATATTCCTCATTGTCACTTTTTTCTGCAACACTGGGTCAAAGATACTGGCTGTTACCTTTAACACCCCATTTCACTGCATAGGTCAGCGATAACAAACCCGATTCTGATCCTGGATTACTGACAGCGATGTACAGAGCTGAGATAGTGTTAGCTCATACAGTGTTTAATGCTCACCACAGAGTCCAGTTCAGTTCCTGTCTCCACAGACGCTGCCTGACCTGCTGAGTACTTTTAGCATTTTCTCTCATTATTTCAGATTATATTATACGACCATAAAAAGTTAGTAGGCTATTCAGCCCTTCGAATCTATTCCACCATTAAATAACTTTAAATGTAGTGAATTTGCCTTCGGTGTGGCGAAAGATTCCTCATTCATCTCATAGCAGATGGTTGGGCACACAGTTTGAGCTGTGCCACACTGTAAGAGTGCAGTACTGCCTGAGGTACCATATTCTGAACAAAGCCTTGTCTGTCCTTTCAGGTAGCAGTGAAAGGCCTCACACTTTTCATCCACATGGGAGACAGCACTGGTGCCTTGAACAGGAATTTCAAGCCAGTATCTTTTGTCCTGGTTTGAAATATCCAATGCTAGCAGGCATGAATTTGAGGTCAGAGGGGTCAAGGTCAAGGGGAAATGTACAGGATAGGTTTATTTTCCACAGAGAGTGCCTGCGTACCTGGTATGTACAATACAGTAATGGGTAGGTTTATTTTACACAGAGAGTGGGTGGGTACCTGGTGTGTATAATACAGTAACAGACCATTCAACCACAATGTTATGCCCAGTTAAATCAGTAATTAAATGCCTAACTAGACTCACTCCTTCCGTCCATCTCCCCCTTCCCTTCTGTGTTATGCACCTTCTTGTGTCTTTCTAAGGTCCTCTTAAACACCACTAATATATTTTCCCACCATCACCTCTCACACAGCGTTCCAGGCAATCACTACTCTGAGAATAAAAAATACCTTGCCCCACACATCTCCTTTGAACCTAAAATGTATGCCCTCCAGTATTAAACAATTCAACCCTGGGAAAAGATACTGGCTCTCAATGCTATGCCTTTCATAATTAAAAAATACATCATGTATGTAGTTCTTTCAGGTTTGCCCTCAGTCCCCTCTGCTCCAGGGGAAAAAAAAAATCCCAAGTTTTTCCAAGCTCTCCTCATAGCACGTGCCCGCAGTTCCAGGCAGCATCCTGGCAAGCATCTTCTGTAGCCTTTCCACAGTCCCCACATCCTTCTTGTTATGGGGTGACCAGAGCTCAATGTAGTACTCCAGCTGGGGCCTAACTAGAGCTTCATAACACTGCGACGTCACTTCCTGATTCTTAAATAAAGGCAAGCATGCCACATGCATTCTTTACCACCCTATCAGCCTGCGCAGTCACTTTTGGGGGGCTATGGACTGGGACCCCAAGAACCCTCTGTACATCAAGGACGGTATTCCTCTTACCGATTACACCATCACTGAGCACACTAGCATGGAGTGCTGCCACAAGATAGCGGCATCTATCATCAAGGACCCCTACCAACCAGGTCATGCTCTTTTCTCACTATTACCACTGGGCAGGAGATCCCACCCCACCAGGTTCAGGAACAATTATTACCCTACAACCATCAGGTTCCTGAACTAATGTGCATAATTCATTGTGCACATTGGTTGTTTGTCAGTCTTGGTTTAGAAACATGGAAACATAGAAAATCTATGGCACAATACAGGCCCTTCAGCCCACAAAGTTGTGCCGAACATGTACTTACTTCAGAAATTACCTAGGGTTACCCATAGCCCTCTATTTTTCTAAGCTCTATGTACCTATGTCGGAGTCTCTTAGCAGACCCTATCGTATCTGCCTCCACCACCATTGCTGGCAGCCCATTCCACGCACTCACCACTCTCTGAATAAAAAACTTACCTCTGACATATCCTCTGTACCTACTTCCAAGCACCTTAAAACTGTGTCCTCTCGTGTTAGCCATTTCAACCCAGGGAAAAAGTTTCTGACTATTCACATGATTAATGACTCTCATCATCTTATACACCTCTATCAGGTCACCTCTCATTCTCTGCTGTTCAAAGGAGAAAAGGCCAAGTTCACTCAACCTATTCTCATAAGGCATGCTCCCCAATCCTTGTAAATCTCCTTTGCACCCTTTCCATAGTGTCCACATCCTTCCTGTAGTGAGGTGATCAGAACTGAGCACAGTACTACAAGTGGAGTCTGACCAGGGTCCTATATAGCTGTAACATTACCTCTCAGCTCTTAAACTCAGTTCCACAGTTGATGAAGGCCAATGCACCGTATCCCTTCTTAACCACAGAGTCAACTTGTGCAGCAGCTTTGAGTGTCCTATGGACTCAGACCCCAAGATCCCTCTGATCCTCCACACTGACAAGACTCTTACCATTAATGCTATATTCTGTCATCATATTTGACCAACCAAAATGAACTACCTCACACTTATCTCATCACCTGTCCAGCTCTTGGCTCCATCCCTCCCCCTCCTGTCTTCTCCTATCATTTTGGATCTCCCCCTCCCCCTCCAACTTTCAAATCCCTTATTCACTCTTCCTTCAGTTAGTCCTGACGAAGGGTCTTGGCCTAAAACGTCAACTGCACCTCTTCCTAGAGATGCTGCCTGGCCTGCTGCGTTCACCAGCAACTTTTATGTGTGTTACCTCACACTTATCTGGGTTGAACTCCATCTGCCACCTCTCAGCCCAGTTTTGCATCCTATCAATGTCCCACTGTGACCTCTGACAGCTCTCCACACTATCCACAACACCCCCAACCTTTGTGTCATCAGCAAATTTCTTAACCTATCCCTCCACTTCTTCATCCAGGGTCATTTATAAAAATCACCAAGAGAACAGATCCCTGAGGCACACCACTGGTCACCAACATCCATGCAGAATATGACCCGTCTACAACCACTCTTTGCCTTCTGTGAGCAAGCCAATTCTGGCTCCACAAAGCAAGGTCCCCTTGGATCCCATGCCTCCTTACTTTCTCAATAAACCTTGTATGGGGTACCTTTCAAATGCCTTGCTGAAATCAATAAACACTACATCTACTGCTCTACCTTCATCAATGTGTTTAGTCACATCCTCATATATGTATAGTTTTTTCATAAATTTTGATTGCATTTTTTTATTTTCCTGTAAATTCCTGAAGGAAAATGAATCTGAAGGTGGTATATGATGACATATACTGCACATACTTTGATAATAAATGTACTTTTACTTTGACTCTGGTTGTACAGTGATCTTGGTGACTCAATTCTCCAAAAGTTGTTGTGTGAAGATAAGACTGTGTGTTTGCCTTAGCTAAAATGAAATTACAAATAACATGTGGGGCTAGCTTAAATAGAGAAAGACCTAAGTTAATCCTTCAGTCAGGGAAAAACATTCAAAGTGAGTGAGATATGCTTTCAACAGGGAAAGGCAGGGAGATTGAGACTGCCCTTTAGCATTACACATTTTGACACTGGAAAAGGTACCAACTATCAGCTTTCTTTGCCATTCTGGTGTTCATATCTTCATTGCTATTCATGGATCTTGTTGCAAACAAATCAGCAACCATATTTTCTGCACTACAATTAAGAAGTCTATTCTCCAGGGACCTGTACAGGGATTTAAATTTGTCAGCTTTGAGAGAGGCACACATGCACACCTGTTAATAACAACTGTTTGAGATAATCATTCCGAGGGTGTAGGGTGATCTGTTCTCCCTCCACACCACTCACACACTCTCAATAGGTTTTGAAGTAATTTTTAGTGTAAGTTTTCATGAAAAGCTTGTTCTTTCTTTTCCTTCTATAGTCCAGATTTAGATTTTGTATGTGTTGAATTATGCATACTCAGGAGGTCAGGCAGCATCCAGGGAGTAAGAACATTTCAGTTCAAAGCCTTACTTTCCTGATGAAATTTCAAAAAGCTAGAATGTCAACTCCACAGATGCTACCTGACCTTTTGAGTGTTTCCAGCAGTTTCTGGTTTGGTTTTGAACTGGGAACCCAGTTGACATGAAGAATGAAATTCCATACCTTCTAGTTACCTGGTGATAGCTTTCTAAATTTACAATTTAACCACTGTGTTTTCAGTGCATACACTCAGTGGCCACTTTATTATAGATACCTCCTGTACCTACTAAAGTGGCCACTGAGTGTATGTTTGTGGTTTTCTGCTGTTGTAGCCCATCCACTTCAAGGTTTGATGGGTTGTGCATTCAGAGATGCTCGTCTGCACACCACTGTTGTAATGCGTGGTTATTTGCGTTATTGTTGCCTGCCAATCACCTTGAACCGGTCTGCCTTTCTCTGACTTCTCTCATTAACAAGTTGTTTTCACCCACAGAACTTTTTTTTTTATTTTTCATGACAGTCTCTGTAAACTCTAGAGATGTTGTGCGTGAAAATTCCAGATCAACAATTCCTGATATACTCAAACCACCTCGTCTGGCACCAACAATTCTTCCATGATCCAAGTCACTTAGACCACACTTCTTCCCCAATATAATGTTTTTTTTTCTGAACCTCAACTAAATCATGCCTTTAAAAACGCAAATACGAGGAATGTGCGCATAATTTTATGCATTAAGTTGCTGATTAGATATTTACATTAATGAGCAGGTGCACATGTGTACCTATTAAATTGGCCACTGACTGTATGTAAGCTAACCAATCCTCCTTCATGTGGCCAAGATTTCCTAAAGTGCAGTATTATTATCTGATGTGCACTTTGAATAGAATTATCTTGTCATCAGTGTTAAGATATCAGCCCCAATATCCGACTGAAGCCTTCACTGTGGAACAGTGGTTTCACAGAGTTGTGGTGAAAAGTCACCAAAGTGCCAACCACACTGTCATTTGAAAGACAATTAGTAGCACCAGAACACATATCACCTTCTTGCAATCAGCTTATACTTTAAAGGAAAAACTTATGCAAATTTGTAGGTGCCATCCAGGCTCAAGCATGAACCTCCATTTTAAGACTTAAGATGGTACCTTCAATCACAGGAAACAAAGAAATCTCATTAAATGCTTTGTGGAAGCTGAAATTCTGGCCCATTGTGCTAAACAGTCACAATGTACTGCTTATACATGTCCTGATGAAGGATCTCAGCCCAAAATGTTGACTGTTTATTCCTCTCCATAGATCTGCCTGACCTGCTAGGTTCCTCCAGCATTTTGTATGAGTTACTCACCTCCAAGATGTCACTCTCATCTACAAACCTGCTGATCCAGTCTACCACAATATCATCCAGATTGGTGATATAGATGACAAACAACAATGAGACCCAGTACCAAACCCAGCAGCACACTGCCAGTCACAGGCCACCAGTCAGAGAGACCACATCTACTACCACTCTCTGGCTTCTTCTGTGAGACCCATATGGACTCTTCCCAATATTTTTATTATTAATTTTACATATAAAAATACAGAGTACAAGAAAACAATATATATCAATACATTATACTAAATCGCATATAAAGACTCCTTACCCTATATTCATACAGATTAATTAATTCGTAACATTGAAATATAGTAATTTGATTATATAAAAAAATTCTAACCCACTACCAAGACCGAAGCTGATTAGTGAAGAAAAAAAGGAAAAAAAAATTAATCATCATCTGTGCTTTAACGGCAAATCAAAGGTTTTGAAAATAATTCAGAAAAGGGTCTCCACAATGTTTGAAAGTCTTGGCTAGATTCAAAGATTGCACATCGAATCTTCTCTAAATTTAAACATGACATCACATCATGTTACCATTGAGCGAGTAGGAGGGGCCGCATCTTTCCATTTAAGCAAGAGCGTCCTTCTAGCGATAAGAGAAATAAAAGCCAACATGTGTACGTCAGATGACTCCAGAGACCCACATCGACAACAACTAGACAGACAAAACAGATGTTGGAAAATAAAACATGCAAATCAGTACTCAGTAGGTCCAACAGCATCTGTGGAGGGAAAAGAACAGTCAACATTTCAGGCCAACACCTTTCATCAGGATTGGAAAAAAAAAAGAGGGCAGGAGCCAGAATAAAAGGATAACTGAACTGGCGAGCGATAGGTAAATCCTGGTGAGAGGTGAAAGTTAGGAAGATCCTAAAGGTGCTGGACTAGAGAGCATCAACTATTGTTCAAAACTATTTTGTATAAAGACAGAAGGTGTTAAATGCTCAACACACCAGTCAACCATTAAGAGGTGATCCAGTTGAGTTTTCAGGTTTATAACTTACCATCAGAACTGAGAAGTGCTAACATACACACAGTGGCCACTTTATTAGGTACAGGCAACTTGTGTTTGTGATTTTCTGCTACGCCTATCCACATCAAGGTTCTATGTGTTGTGTGTTCAGAGATGCTCTACTGCACACCTCTGTTGTAAAACGTGGTTATTTGAGTTACTGTCAGCTTGAACCAGTTTTTTTTTTGTTTCACACCACTCTCTTCAAACCCTAGAGAATTTTGTGCATGAACATCCCAAGAGATCAGCAGTTTCTGAGATACTCAAACCGCCCCATCTGGCACCAACAATCATTCTAAGGTCAAAGTCACTTAGATCACATTTCTTCCATTTCTCCCCCATTCTGTTGTTTGGTCTGAATAACAATTGAACCTCTAGACCATGTCTGCATGCTTTTATGCATTGTGTTACTGCCACGTGATTGGTTGATTAGATATTTACATTAATGAGCAGGTGTACAGGTGTATCTAATAAAGTGGTCACTGAATGTATATTAAGATGCAGTGAAATGGGGGCCGGATGGAGGGGGTGAGAGGGTGAGTCAGGATAATAGTGAGACAGGCGAGAAGCACAAGTTTGGACATTTGACAGAGATTTAAATACGGGAAGCAGGAACATTCAACTTCCAGAGAAAACTGTGGAAATGTTCTCTGGAAATTCTAATCATCTGAAACTGATGACCGCAGTGTTCAGTTCAAAAGGTTGTAAAACACATTAAAGTTATTGTCAAGTGTTTGGTGACGTTCTGCAGCTACAATAGGTGCTAAATAAACGTTCCAAAGATAAATATTAATTATTTATCTGAAATGAAATCAGGAAACATTTTTGGTATTGGAATTGCTTTTTCATTGTCACGTGTACCGAGATTATTTTGGATTATTTCCATGCAGATCATTTCAAAACAAGTTCATCATCGTAGCACAAAAGGAAACACAAGAACACAGTGCAGAACATGGGGTAACACGTACAAAATGCTTGAAGAACTCAGCACATCAGGCAACATCTATGGAGGGGAATAAACAGCTGACATTTTAGCCCAAGACCTTTCATCAGAATCACATTTAACGTCACTGGCATATGTCGTAAGATCTGTTAACTTTGCGACAGTGGTACGTGATAAATATAGGGAAAAAAACAATTACAGTAATTTAAATTAAGATAAGTAGTGCAAAAGCAGATTTTTTTCAAAGAAGTGTTGAGGTAATGTCCAAGGGTTCAATGTCCAGTCAGAGGGGGAGAAGCTGTTCCTGAATCACTGAGTGTGTGCCTTCAGGCTCCTGTACCTCCTTCCTGATGGTAACAATGAGAAGAGGGCATGTACTGGGAGGTAGGGGTCCTTGATGATGGAAGCTGCTTTTCTGAGGCACCGCTCCTTGAAGATGTCTCAAGACCAGAACCTAAGGTGAAGCTGTCTGATTTTACTACTCTCTGCAGCTTACTTCGATCCTGGAAAGGAAGGGGGAAGAAGCCAGAATGAGAAGGTGGAAGGAGGGGAAGAAGTACAAGCTAGAAGGTGCTAGAAGGTGATAAATAAAGCCAGGTGAGGGGAATAGTGGGTGTGTGTGGGAAAGGGAATGAAGTAAAAGGCTGGAAGGTGATATGTAGAAGAAGTAAAGGGCTGAAGAAGATGGAATCTGATAGAAGAGGAGAAAGGAAAATAGCAGGGGCACTAGATGGAAGGGATAGGCAGGTGAGGAGAAAAGATGGGTTAAGAGGGGAGCCAGGATGGGGAATAGATAAAGAGAGAAGGGGGAGGGGAGAAATTACCAGAAGTTAGAGAATTCAAAGTTCATGCTGTCAGGTTAGAGGCTACCATACAGAATATGAGGTGTTGCTCCACCAACCTGAGAATGGCACCATCATTGCAATAGAGGAGGCAATGGACATGTATGTCGGAATTGGAATGAGAAGTCAAATTAAAATAGTTGGCCACGCAGAAGTCTCGCTTTTTGTGGCAGGTAGAGTGAATCTGCTCAATGAAGTGGTCCCTCAATTACACTGGACTACAAAGATTTTTTTTCCTGAATACTTATAGATTTTGGGCTGCTGATCATTAAAATCCCATGAAATTTCCCTGTCACAAACCATGCTTTTGAAATCACCTATATTTGTTATCTCAATTCATAATTCAAGTCAGAATAACTGATGCCAAGATTTGGGGAGAAATTTTTATTGGTCTACGATTCAAACAGGTCATCAGGCAATTCAAAGAACTTCTAGTGGGACCATAGAAAGTCGCATGTTGTTGAAACTTTTCTTGGCAACTATAGAGCACCAAACTTCATGCAGCTGGTTGACACCATGCTTCAAGCATACAAAACCATGAAGTGCAATATGTCACTAAAGATTAATGTTTTGCATTCCCGTTTAGACTTCTTCCTGAAGATCTTGGCACCGTCAGTGTCGAGTATGGTGAAAGGTTTTATCAGGACATTGTAGTCATGGAGAACCGATATCAGGGCAACTGGAATCCATCAATACTGTCTGATTATTGTTGGACACTTAAGCCAGAAGCCTCAGGCACTGAGTACAAATGAAAATCATCAACAAAACATTTTTAGCTTTGTTTAATTACTGCAAAGCTGTTATGCAATTAAATGCATTATATTCAATAAAAGTTAATTTTTTGTTTGTCCAAATTCCTATGTGATACAAATAGTCTGAAATTATATTTGTATTCAGCTTCAAGCAGTTAATCATAAACAAAAATAATTTCTGGGATAGCAACACTTCAAAAAAATTGTTCTCCAGTGTAGTGCAGAATTAGAGAGAAAGTGCAGTGCAGTCAGACAACACTATTATTCAAGTTTGAGGTCAGGTTTATTGTCATAGGCACAAGTTACACGTGTGCACAGGTTCAATGAAAAGCTCACTTGCAGCAGCATCACAGACTCATAGCATCGGATGAGCAGCATTACACAATTTTTACAAGTAAACACAATTCAAACAAAGAAAACATTTCAGAAATGATCAAAGTGGTTATAGTGTTGCTAAGCTGTAGTGATTAGGGTTGTGTCGGTTGGTTCAAGACCACTGAAGGGAAGTAGTTGTTCTTGAACCTAGAGGTGTGGGACGTCTGGTTTCTGTACATCCTGCCCAATAGTAGCTGTGAGGAGATGGTGAAGATCTTTGATAATTGATGCTGCCTCCTGAAGGTACTACTGATGGTGGGGAGGGATGTGCCCATGATGTATTGAACTGAGTCCACTACACTGAAACTGGTTCTGTTTCTGTACTTCCGAATTGTCATACGAGACATGATATAACCAGCCAGGATACTTTCACACAATGAATCAACAAGGTTGGAGTTTCTTACCCTCTCAAACTTACACAAAGTTTGGAAATCAGAGTGTCCAGCATTTTGTAGGTTAATCAAAGTATGTAGTGTTCAGGATGGAAATGGAGTGGAACTACACTCGGTGGCCAGTGTGGTTTTCACTGCTGTAACCCATACACTTCAAGGTTTGACATGTTGTGCATTCAGAGATGGTCTTCTGCCCACCACTGTTGTAATGCATGGATAATTCAGTTACTGTCGCCTTCCTGTCAGCTTAAGCCATTCTGGCCATTCTCCACTGAACTCTCTCACTCACAAGGCATTTTTGCTCACAGAGTTGCTGCTCACTGGATTTTTTTCTTTTTTCACACCATTTTCTGTAAACTCCAGAGACTGTTGTATGTGAAAATCCCAGGAGATCAGCATTTTCTGAGATAATCAAACCACTCCATTTGGCACTAATAATCACTACACAGTCAAAGTCGCTTAGATCACATTTCTTCCCCATTCTGATATATGGTCTGAACAACTGAACCTCTTTGCCATGTCTGCATTCTTTTGTGCATTGCTTTTAATGCTGCAGCCACATGATTGGCTGAATAGATATTTGCATTAACAGGTATGTATAGAGGTGTACATAATAAAGTAGCCACTGTGTGCATGTCAACCCTGATTTACTTAATAGAACAGGTTAGAAGGGCTGAATAGCCAACTCTTGTTGCATTAATTTGTTAGACTGCAGACCTTATCACTGCAATGAAATGAACATAGTTTTGAGTTCTAAGCAATTTTTTTTTACCATATTATCATTTGTCTGTCTCTTTCTTTGCTGCAGGTAAGTCACAGTGGATTTTCAGAGCATTAGATTGCCCGTGTAGCACACTTCAGACTGATGAACGGTACCCAGGCTGACGGCAGAAGATGATGGAGAAGGCCGAGAATCAGTCTCCTCCTGCCACTGGAGATTCTCACAGCCCCATGAAGGTTGAGCCAGGGCAAATTATTGACTCCCCCACTAATGAGGGAGAGAGTGTGGACGTCACAACCCCAGCTTTGGGATCTACCATCAGGGATGTCACTCAATCAAACAAACAGGATGCACCAGAACCGGTTTCCATGGAAACCCCTCTGAGCTCTTCGGAAGGCCTCCCGTTGGAGGTGCCAGTGATCAGCCTGGGACACAGCAAGATCCACACAGTGAACGACGGCCACCAGATCAATGGAGGGGTTAGGACCATACAGACCACCGAACTGACTGCCCTGTGCCCCATCCTACCTCTCATCCCAGGCTCGGACAGCAGGATGGTGCATCTTTCACACCACTCCATGTCACCACTCCCAATGCAGAGTCCTCTCATTGGCTCACAGTATCGTGCACATCCCTTGATCAACAGGTCTGTCGTGTGTGTGTGTGTCTGTTTATGTCTGTGTGTGTGCGCGCGTGCGCACGTGCATGTGTTAGATTTTCTTTAGCCCTGCTCAGCTTACTAAACAGAAAATTGGGCTGAGAGAGACTTGGGAGTCCTTGTGCAAGATTCCCTAAAGTTAGCTTGCTGATTGAGTTGTTGGTAAGGAAGGTAAATTCAATGTTGGCATTCATTTCGAAAGGATTATAATTTCAAAGCAAGGATGTAATGCTGTGGCTTTATAAGGCATTGGTCAGACTGCAACAGAGATGGATATTATTTTAGCTATGATGGAATAGCAGAGCAGACTTGATGGGCTGGATGGCCTAATTCTGCCCATATGTCATATGATCTAAACCAGTGCATTTCTGCTCTGATGACATCTTTAAGGAATAACTCCAGCCTACCAGAAAATAGAAACTGTACAAAAAACTGAGCAGGTCAGAGAGCATCTGTGCAAAGGAAAACAGGTATCACAGTTCACATTTGAGACCCTTTACCACAACTGGAAAAATAAAGAAAAAGTTTAAAACTATAGAGAGATGGAGAAGGACCGAATGAAACAATAGGAATATCTCGCTGGGGTGCTGTAGGGTGACCAGTCACTGATGAAGCTGTCTGATTGATCGTTAATGAGCAGAGAGAGAGAAAGAGAATTAGAGAGAAATAGAGAAAGAGAGAATGAGAAAATGAGAATGAGAGTGAAAGGGAACAAAAGAAAGAAAATGAGAGAATTAGAGAGAGAGAGAGAACAAGAGAGACAACAAGAAAGAAAGAGAGAGAGAACAAGAGAAAAAGCACAAGTAAATGAGAGTAGCAGTGGTGAGGTGAGGTTTCTCTCTCCACAGACACTGTCTTTGCTCAGCATTTTCTATTTACACTCAGAACACCAAGTCTGCAGTCTCCTCTGAACCCTCTCCAATATCAACACATCCTTTCTTAAATAGGGGACCCAAGACTGCTCTCAATTCTCCAAGTGAGACTAACTGGGTTTTATCACAAACAAGAGAAAATCGGCAGATGCTGGAAATCTGAGCAACACACACAAAATACTGGAGGAGCTCAGCAGGCCAGGTAGCATCTAGGATAAGGGTACTGAAATGTCAACTGTACTCTTATTCTAGATGCTGCCTGGCCCGCTGAGTTCCTCCAGTATTTTGTGTGTGTAACTGGGCTTTATAACTGGCTCGTTAAACTATGATAAAACTCAGTCAGACAGTGCAGCAAACACAAGCACAGAGTGTCGTGGTATTTGTTGAATTTTTAACTCTTAGCACATGGTCACAATTCTCTTGACTTCAATTTCATGAGAGATGACTTGATAGTGATGTACAAGATGATAAACGTTATAAAACCACTGAATAGCCAGGATGGAAATGGCTAATATGAGGGGGCATAATTTTAAGGTATTTGTAAGCAAGTATGGGCGGGGGGTGTGTTAGAGGGTGTAACTTTTACACAGAGTGTACGGGAGCGTGGAATATGTGATTTGCATCAACAGCCTACACAGTCCAAGGCTGTCACAGGGCAGCCTCAAATGTCGCTATGCTTCCACCGCCAACATAGGATACCCACAACTTATTAACTTGTACATATTTAGAAAGTGGATAAAACAGCAGCACCAGAGGAAACACATGCAATCATGGGGAATGTACAAATTCCTACAGAGAGTGGCAGGAATTGAACAGGAATCTTACAGTTGGTGCTTGTAAAGCGTTACGCTAACCGCTACATACAGTGTCATATCATCTGTAGGTCGAGTTGGGAGCTGTTGTGAGGTGTCACACAGACCAAGGACACTGTGGGCATTAGAATCTCGCTGTCCTGCATCACTACATCATTACTCACCCTTTTTCAAAGTTCCCAGAAGCATTGATTTCCTCCAGTGACCATGAAGTTCTGGGCTGTTGTTTTCTGTAGCGTCATGCATGGTGAATTTTTGTCTATTTTAGACTTTAGGGGAACTTTATCTAAACGGTGTCAATTGGTGGCCTTAACTGAAAAATCACTAATGACAGGAAGAAGGCCATTCAGTCTATCATGTCCGTGACAGTCAAAAGAACCACCCAGCTTCTCCCACCTTACAGCAGCGGGCCACCCTGCAGCTCACAGCTTGTCAAGCACGCAACCATGTAGTTCTGATTTGATTTTTTTTGTCCCCTGACCTTCAACCTGTTTCTGGGTAATAGCATTATTCCTTCACCTCCCCTCTAATCTTTTATCAAATACTTTTGTAGGTGGCACGGTAGCTTAGTGGTTAACGTGATATTTCACAGTGCAGGCGTTCGGGTTGACTTCCCACCCTGCTGTCTATAAGGAGTTTGTACTTGCTCCTCGTCACCATGTGCGCTTCCTCCGCGTACTCCAGTTTCTTTCCACATTCCGAGGGCATATGGGTTGCAATTTATAAGTCGTAGGCATGCTTTGTTGGTGCTGGAAGCATGGTGACATTTGCGATCTGCCCCCAGCACATCCTCTGACTGTGTTGGGCTTTGACACAAATGATACAGTGTGTTTCGATGTTTCAATGTACATGTGAGAAGTAAAGCTAATCTTCAAATCCTTATCTTTAAATCTCTGCTGGGTTTTGGCCCTTAAAACCAGGGAATAGAGATTTACAGTATTTGGTAGAAGATTAAACCTTGTCATAGGTTAGGGTGAAAAGCGAAATATTTAAGGGGAACTCGAGAGTGAACTTCTTAATCTCAGGATGGTGCGAATGTGGAACAAATTGCCATCAAAAGTGGTAGAAGCAGGTTCAATTTTAACATTTAAGAGAAGTTTGGAAAGGGATATGGAGGGATATGATCTGTGTGCAGGTATGATCTCTGTGGAAATGGGCAGAAGACCAGGCCAGTACTGACTGGATAGGTCGAAGGGCCTGATTCTGTACTGTAGTGGTCTATGATTCTTGACACTAGCCCAAAGACACAAGCCTAAGTTGTCCAATAGGATGGAAGGTATTCACGTGGTCTTGTGGTCTTATGGACAGTAGGTGGACGAGCTGCCAGAGAAAGTGGTTGAGGCATATGAAAGTAAAAGTTTAAAGTAAATTGATTATCAAAGTATGTGTATGTCACCATATACTATCCTGAGATTCATTTTCTTGCAGGCATTCACAGTAGAACAAAGAAATACAATAAAATCAATGAAAAACTAGACACAAAGACTGCTAGGCAACCAATGTGCCAAAGAAGACTAACTGCGCAAATATAACAATAATAAGTAAATAAAATACACTGAGAACGTGGGATGTAGAGTCCTGGAAAGTGAATCCATAAGTTGTGGAATCAGTTCAAGGTTGAGGGTATTCTCATTGGTTCAAGAGCCTGATGGCTGAAGGGTGTTAACCTGGTGCTGTGGGACCTAAGGCTCCCGTACTTCCTTCCTGATGGCAAGATGAGAGTATGGCCTGGATGGTGGGGGTCATTTATAAGCTATTTGGACAAGGAAAGGTTTAGAGCAGGGGTTCCCAGTCGAGGGTCCATGGACCCCTTGCTTAATGGTATTGGTCCATGGCATAAAAAAGGTCGGGAACTCCTGAACTTTTGAGGAATATGGGCCAAAAGTGGGCAAATAACACCAGATGGGAAACTTGGTCAGCATGGACCAGTTGGGCCGAAGGGCCTGTTTTCATGCCGTAAGGCTCTACGACACTATCAGGCTGCACTCAAGAAGGCTGATTACAATGCTAAGAGACAAATGGAGGCTGTCAGCCCACGAATGTCTCCACACTTCCCAGCACCAACAGAGCAGGCCCGCCATGTTCAGCAGAACAACAGCAACAAAACTGGCCCACCCATGTACACATCCACTCGCCCTCCCTGTCCTCCAGTCCCTGAACAGGCCACCCCTGGGCCTCCGGCTTCCACTGGACTCTCAGCTTCCCCAGGAGGCCAGCAGGCATGCAGTCTCAGGGCTTTGACCATTAGGCCTCAATTTCAGGGGGAGACGGCAGGGAAAAGACGGTGGAGAAACACAAAGATAGGAAGACTGTAGAACCTGAAGGGCAGACTGAGAAAAGGGAGCTAGAAAGAAAACGAAAAATGAAAAAGAGAATGGACTGAGAAAGGAATAAAACTGAAATGGCATAGGAAAAATACAATTTAAACTTATTTGTATCACTGCTTAACCCCAGTTTAACCTCAGAAGAATCATACCACACCTTTTTCCATCAGGGTACTGGATATCACTTTAATTTGAAATGTGTGTGGAACTAGGAAGACTGAGAAGATTTTATTTGTAATGGTATTAATTGTTTCAAATACGTGCTGTGGCATGGACTGTTTTGTTAACTGCAGGGCTTCAAACAAATGTAATTTGATGTCAATCCAGTCCTGTGGAATTTTGGCGTTGTGCTTTCACTGACAGGCTGCTGGGACTAAGGACACTGTGACAGACATCACAGCCAACTCTGGGGATTTCCCCCACACAGCTTCTAAAGGAACCAGCTCAGTGCAGGGCCTTGTTTATGGATGTTCGAGGTAGCTTATCGAACTGGTACCTCATTCAATTGACGGAGCATTGACAAATATCCATTTGAATACAGCAGAGGAGGGAAGGGCGATGGCCATTTTAATGTGTCAAGTTGTTTGGACAAGGAATGGGCCAGCTGAAGAGGTGGTGAGGCTTTCAAAAGGGAATTAGATAAACCTTCAAAAACATGGAGATCGAGGGTTATAGCTTCAAGATAGCATGGCACATCCTATTAGAAAGACCAACACACACAAAATGCTGGAGGAACTCAGCAGGTTAGGCACCATCTGTGGAGGGGAGAAACAGTTAATGTCTCAGGCTGAAACCCTTCATCAGGACTGGAAAGGAAGGGGGTAGGAGCCAGAATAAGTTGGGGGGAGGAGAAAGAATACAAGCTGGAAGAGTTGAGAGCAGCAGAGATCACAGAGAGGGAGCAGTAAGAGAGGGTCTCCCTGATCTCCTGTCGAAGAGACGATTTGAACTTCTTTTGGACAGGCAGATCTACGTTTATGATTGCTGCTCTACTGTGGTCTCTTTGAAGAAGCTGTTCCTAAAATGTTGAGTGCATGTCTTCAGGCTCCAGTACCTCTTCCCTATTGGTAGTAATGAGAAAGAAGGCACGTGGGGATGGGGATTCATGCTTACTGATGGATGCCACCTTTCTGAGGCATTGCCTTTTGAAGATGTCCTCGATGATGGGAAAGGATGTACCCAAGACAGATCTGGCTGTGTCTACAGCCCTCTGCAGATTTTTCCAGTCCTGTGTATTAGGACAGTGATGCAACCAGTCAGAATGCTCTCCAAGGTAAAACAGTAGAAATTTGCCAGTCTTTGGTGACATACCAAATCTCCTCAAATCAAGTTAAACAGTCTTCTAGATTAGACACCATGGGCAAGTTGGGCCAAAGGGTCTGTTTCTGTGTTGTAGGACTACCGTTGTTTGACTCTTTGGTGGCCTAGTAACAATAGGGGTAACTAACTGTTGGTAGAGGCAGGGTCGCCTTTGCTCCAGAGATGAATAAAGAGATGTTACTAATTTGTAAGTCCATTGTTTCGTGATCAGCAAACACTGATAACTTGTTCTGCTCCTATTCTAGTGCCTATATTGGAGCTACAAGCACGTTCAGTATATTTCCAAGCAGCAGGGTCAAAAGGAGATCGTCAAGCCATTACGAAATGGAGATGCATGAAGGTCGGTGGATCCCATCTTGGCTATTGGCCCTACGTCCAGTACATGGATATTTGGAATCAACACCTCTCCCACAGAGCTCTTCCTTGTTTCAGGATCTTCCCAATGGGAATAAAAGTAGGAAATTGTTGAAAGTACTCAGCAGATTGGGCAGAATTGATGGACAAGTCAATAGCCTTCATCAGAAGAGTATAGAATTGAATAAATTTCAGGATGCAAACACAGGAAGGGGAGGTCAAATGGAAAAGTTGGTGTAGAGTAGAGACATGATGGGGGCAGTGGGAGAGTCTAGGACCAGATGACACAGCTTCAGAATTGAAGGACATCCCTTTAGAAAAGAGGCGAGGAGGAGTTTCTCTAGCAAGAGGGTGGTGGATCTGTGAAATTTATTGCCACAAATGGTGATGGAGCCCAAGACTTAGGCTATATTAAAGTGGAAGTTGATAGGATCTTGATTAGTCAGGGCATCAAACATTATGGAGAGAAGGCAGGAGAATGGGGTTGAGAGGGAAAATAAATCAGCCATGATCAAATGGCAGAATAGACACGATGGGCCAAATGGTCTAATTCTGTTCCTATGTCTTATGGTTTTATGAATAAATGATAAGGGGCTTAGTAAAAAGGGAAATGTTTTCCACCCTCCACTCAATCACATGCCTCCCTCCCCATGTTCTCTGCGACTATTTATCTTCATTGTAGGGGGCACCATTTTCCCCCGGGCTGCCATGGCCAAAGCCAGTGTGGTGGAAATGAACCCAGGTCACTGGTGCTGTGACGGCATTCTGCTAACCACTACACTACAGTGCCACCTCTATCATTATTTTTAGAAACCTCTCTAGGGTCACCTCTCAGCCTCTTCCAGGGAAAACACTCCCAGCCTTCCCAGCCTACCCAGTCTCTTCTTCTGCGCCAAATCCTCCAGTCTTGGTAATATCCTTGTCAATATTTCTTTTTGCACCTTCTCCAGTTTAATCTGTAAGATCAAGGATTGATCCAAGCCACTGTCTGTAAGAGGTGCATACATTCTCCTCACGACTGTGTAGGTTTCCTCTGTACGTTCCAGTAGCCTCCCACATTCCAAAGACGCACGGGTTGGGGTTAGTGAGTTGTGGGTGTGCTGTTTCTGCCAGAAGTACAGCAACACTTTCAGGATGCCCCCAGCACAATCCTCATTGATCTGATTTGATACAAATAACACATTTCACTGTATGTTTTGATGTGCATGTATCATATAAAGCTAATTGTAATCTTAAATATGAATCTTACATCTTAATCCCTCCTGTAGCTGGCCACGCAAACTGCACACAAAACAAACTCCAAATATGGCCTTAGTGACATCTTGTGCAACTATAGACCATGGATCTCCATGTGGGCCTTACTGTGTACGGTTGGGTATCCGGCAGGTTTGTGACGAGGACTTTTGTCTGCCTTTATTTTCAGGTCCTCCTCAGAAGGTTGTCCGGAGAATGTTCACCAACAGCCGGGAGCGATGGAGACAGCAAAACGTGAACGGGGCCTTCTCGGATCTTCGCAAACTCATCCCCACTCACCCTCCAGACAAGAAGCTCAGTAAGAATGAGATCTTGCGCCTGGCCATGAAATACATCAACTTCCTGGTGAAGCTTCTCAATGACCAGACTAGACAGCAGCAGCCAGATGACAAGGGCTGGCCAGCGGCCAAGAGGAATGGGATGTGTGGTCCCTTGGCTGGGGGAGTCGCGGTGGTGGACACTGCGCCTCAGAGCACAGGGGCAGCCTCACCTTCCGATGCCCTCGCTGCCCCACAGAAACAGATGGGCCTGGTGGGTATGGCAGCAATGGCGGTACGAAGACAATTGTCGTCCATCACCAGCGCAACGTCACCATCGACCGGTTGCTACGGCGACTGCAGGAGTCCTAATACTGAAGAAGAGGATGACCAGGAGTGTTTGATAAAAACAGAGGCAGAGGCAGGCAAAGTGAAACTAGTCTCAGCCGTGGCTCAGAGATGATAAAGGGTCAGCCTGATCAGGGCAGGGGAAGAGGCATTTCCATTAAACTTCCAGGCCAAGCAGGTGGCCTGTTCCTATTTGTACTGGGGTCAAAGATCACTCAGAATCACATCATTGACATCAAGAAGCCAAATTCAAGGATGGATTTAACTAACTCCTGCCCTTCTAGAGCAGTTACCTTGTTGATGTACCTAGAGGCAACTCAGAGCCCAATGACTCTGTACTGATTGCCCTATCCATTACTCGGATGTGTGATGTTTCAACGTGACCAATGATGAATAAGCTGTACATTTTGACAATTGTAAGTCTGCTTATTGAGGGTGACCTGAAGGACAAGTTGCCTGAAATCCCAGCACCTGTTGTACACCATCAACAATCAATGACAGTTATTCAAGGAGATGTGATTAAAGATTTGTCAGGGAACAACTTATGGATTCACATTGGAACGATCTGCTCCCCCTCCCCACTCTGTTGTTACCATTTTGTGGTCAGTCGGGGGGGTGGGGGGAGGAGAGAATTATGTGTGCTCAGAAAGTTCTCCTTTGACGGGCCGTGTGAGTAGCAAGAGTTAACAGGCTGGTTGACTGAGAGAGCCATCACTATCTCAGCTGGTGCTGATGGATATACCCACATCTGTACATCCCAATAAGAATTTTCTTTCAAGCAACAGCAAGAGCAAGGTTTATTTTTGCATCCCTAATTTAGGGATAATGAAACCTTCCAGAAAAGAAGGACTGCAGTTAGTAGATCCAAGGAAGGCGGATAATCTCTGGGGTTGTAGGAGATGACTTCACCTAGCTAAAAGCAGGTCTCAGTCACATGTGCAGGAATTTAATGAATTGGTCTTGGCAGTGGAGGAGTTTCCTTCACTCACACCTCAAACTGGGCCTGAACTTTTCCTCTTTTCTACAATAATAAAAGGCAATTGTTGTAGCAAACAATCTGCTGGAAGAACTCAGCAGTTCAATCCGCCTCTCCTGGGGGTTGTGGTGGGGGGGAAACAATTGTCAATGTTTTGGATTGAAACTGTCCCAATGTGGGGCTTAAACCTAAAATATTGAAAATTCCTTCCCTGTGCCTCACAGATAGTGTTTGACCTACTGATTTCCTCTAGGAGATTGTGCCTTACTCCAGATTCCAGCACCTACAGTCTCTGGTGCCTCTGTTTTTCAAAGTATTTTATAATATCAACTGGGCCATTTCCACTAAAAGTGTCACAGGAGATTCTGCAGTTGCTGGAAATCATAAATAACACACACACAAAATGCTGGAAGAACAATTATGGAGGGGGTAAACAGCTGACATTTTGGGGAGACCATTCATCAGCCTGGCATTTTGTGTGTGTTGCTCCAACAGTACATGTTGAAAGGCAGGTATATGTCAAAGTACGTGTATGTTGCCCAACAGTAGCAGTTAGGGGTAGACACATACTGACATGGGGGTGCGAGGAAAGCAGAAAGATGGTGGAGAAAAAGCAATGAATAAAAACTTTGGACACAATAAATATCTTGGAATGTGTACACATTGTATAGAGTTCCTAAGATGCAAATCATTATAAAAATCAAAACTTGGAGCACTTGTCTGAAATTTTGTTTTTGAATTCAGAAAAAAATCCTCAAAGTAAGAACTGAAAAAGGCAAGCCTTTTATATTCAAAGATTCAAGCATCAGAATCATGGACTTCTGTACTAACGCCACATTGGTAAACAGCTCTGTATGTGGTATGACCAATGCAAATTTGGGAGTCTTTTTCCATTTCTCATTCTGGCTCACCCCTTATCCCTTTTCTTCTCCACATTTGCCTATCACGCCCCTCTGGTGCCCCTCCTCCTTATCTTTCTCCAGTGGCTTACTCTCTTCTCCTATCTGATTCCTTCTTCTTCAGCTCTTTATCCTTCCCACCTATCACTTCCCAGCTTCCCACTTGCAACAAATACCAGTAAGTTCAACTAACCCTGGTTATAGCAACTCATGTGTGAATAATCTCTTCCAGGATCTACTACTCTCCTGAGTGTCATTGGGTTACTTTGTGTCACATTGGGCACAGGTTGTATGTAATTCAGATTAGGGATTTCTCTACCTACCTTTATTATTAGATTAGATTAGATTAGATTCAACTTTATTGTCATTGTGCCGAGTACAGATACAAAGCCAATGAAATGCAATTAGCATCTGACCAGAAATGCAAAAGAATAGAGTTATTTACAAAATAACTGTGAATAAAAAGTAAGTGCTACAGCACACAAATATAAAAGTACTGAGACAGTACAATACGGATGCAATACTGCTTAGCACTGTGATGTGAGGTTCAGCAGTGTCACAGCCTCAGGGAAGAAGCTCTTCCCGTGCCTGTTGGTGCGGGAGCGGAGGCTCCTGTAGCGCCTACCGGATGGGAGGAGAGTAAAAAGTCCATGGTTAGGGTGAGATGCATCCTTGATAATGCTTTTCGCCCTGCCCAGGCAACGTTTATGGTAGATGTTCTCAATGGTGGGCAATTGGGTGCCGATAATCCACTGGGCAGTTTTCACCACCCGCTGGAGTGCTTTGCAGTCCGATACAGTATAATTGCCATACCACACTGAGCTGCAGTTGGTGAGTATGCTCTCAGTGGTACAGTGGTAAAAGTCTGTCAGTATCCTGGGACAGAGGTGAGCTTTCTTGATGCTCCGCAGGAAATAAAGGCACTGTTGCGCCTTTTTGATCAGGATGGAGGAGTTCAGGGACCACATGAGATCCTCAGAAATGAGATTGTAATGATGATATATGACAAATCTGACAGTGGTATGAATCAGAAAATGGCTGAGCCATTTATAGATGACTGGAGTGTGTTTCCAGTGATGATCTCTGAGGCACTCCACATCTCTACCTCTCTCTCAGTTACAACTACACTGGATTAGTATTGGTATTGTTCTATTATTGTCAAATGTACTGAGGTACAGTGAAAATCTTGTCTTCAATACTGTTCATATAGATTAATTCATTACAATAGTGAATTGGAGTAGAACAGGGTAAAACAATAACAGAGTACAGAATAAAGTGTAACAGTTACAGAGACAGTGCGGAGCTGGTAAACAATAAGGTGAACGATCATAACAAGATAGATTGTGAGATTAGGAGTCCATTTATTGTACCAGGGAACTGTTCAATAGACTATTTATGCAGTCTTTCAATCTAATTCAAAACATTCAGTCCATAGCACCCAGTTCCCCGCCCATCTGATACAGCTCTTTAGAGATACAAACTTCCACTGGCTGAAGAGATGCTGGTGGACTCCACATCTTAAGCTACCCAAATGGAAATATGATGCACCTCAGGGATCGGTACTTGGTCCAATGTTGTTTATAATATACATTAATGATCTGGATGATGGGGTGGTAAATTAGATGAGTAAATATGCAGATGATACTAAGATAGGTGGAGTTGTGGATAATGAAGTAGGTTTTCAAAGCCTGCAGAGAGATTTAGGCCACTTAGAAGAGTGGGCTGAAAGATGGCAGATGGGGTTTAATGCTGATAAATGTGAGGTGCTACATTTTGATAGGACTAATCAAAATAGGACATACATGGTAAATGGTAGGGCATTGAAGAATGCAGTAAAACAGAGGGATCTAGGAATAATGGTGCATAGTTTCCTGAAGGTGGAATCTCATGTAGATAGAGTGATGAAGAAAGCTTTTGGTATGCTGGCCTTTATAAATCAGAGCATTGAGTATAGGAGTTGGGATGTAATGTTGAAATTGTACAAAGCATTGGTGAGGCCAAGTTTGGAGTATTGTGTACAGTTTTGGTCACCAAATTATAGGAAAGGTGTCAAGAAAATAGAGAGAGTACAGAGAAGGTTTACTAGAATGTTACCTGGGTTTCCTCACCTGAGTTACAGAGAAAGGTTGAACAAGTTGGGTCTTTATTCTTTGGAATGTAGAAGGCTGAGTGGGGACTTGATAGAGGTATTTAAAATTATGGGAGGGATAGATAGAGTTGACGTGGATAGGCTTTTTCCATTGAGAGTGGGGGAGATTCAAACAAGAGGACATGAGTTGAGAGTTAAAGGACAAAAGTTCAGGGGTAACATGAGGGGGAACTTCTTTACTCAGAGAGTGGTAGCTGTGTGGAACGAGCTTCCAGCAGAAGTGGTTGAGGCAGGTTCAATGTTGTTGTTTAAAGTTAAATTGGATAGCTATATGGACAGGAAAGGAATGGAGGGTTATGGGCTGAGTGCAGGTTGGTGGGACTAGGTGAGAGTAAGAGTTCGGCACAGACTAGAGGGGCCAAGATGGCCTGTTTCCATGCTGTAATTGTTATATGTTTATATGGTTATATGATGTGTTGCTCCTCCAACCTGATTGTGGCCTCATTGTGGCAGTAGAGGAGACCGTGGGCAGATGTGTCAGAATGGCAATGGGAAGTGGAGTTGAAATGGGGAACCACAGTGAAATCATGTGTTTTGTGGTGGACAGAGCAAAAGTACTCAGCAAAGCAGTGCCCTAATCTGATTTGGGTCCCACTGATGTAGAGGAGACTGTACCAGGAGCACTGAATACAATAGATGTCCCCAGCAGACTCACAGGTGAAGTGTCACCTCATCTGTGACGGGAGGTAGGCAACTGGGTGACTGTCAGGAGATGGAGGGGGAGCAGGCAGAGAGAGCAGAGCACCCCTGTGGCCATTCCCATCAACAATAAGTATACCGTTTTGGATACTGTTGGTGGGGATGACCTACCAGTGGTCCTGTCTCTGGCACTGAGGTTGGACCCTCGACTCAGAACGGGAGGAGGGAAGAGAGGACAGCGGTAGTGATAGGGGATTCTATAGTCAAGGGGGCAGATAGGAGATTTTGTGGGGAGATCGGGATTCTCGGATGGTATGTTGCCTCCCTGGTGCCGGGGTCCGGGACATCTCAGTTCGGGTGCAGGTTATTCTCGAGAGGGAGGGCAAGAATCCAGATGTTGTGGTCCATGTAGGGACCAACGACATGGGTAGGAAGAGTGAGGGGGTCCTGTGTAGTGAGTTCAGGGAGTTAGGTGCGAAGCTGAAGGGCAGGACCTCCAGGGTAACAATCTCAGGATTGCTACCTGTGCCACATGCGAGTGAGGCGTGGAACAGAAAGATTATACAGATCAATACGTGGCTGAGAGGATGGTGCAGGAGGGAGGGCTTCAGGTTTTAAGATAATTGGGCTTTGTTCCAGGGAAGGTGGGATCTGTTCCGACGGGAAGGTTTACACCTGAACTGGAGGGGTACTAACATTAGAACCATAGAACCATAGAAACTACAGCACAGAAACAGGTTTTTTGGCCCTTCTTGGCTGTGCCGAACTATTTTCTGCCTAGTCCCACTGACCTGCACACGGACCATATCCCTCCATACACGTCCCATCCATGTATCTGTCCAATTTATTCTTAAATGTTAAAAAAGAACCCGCATTTACCACCTCATCGGGCAGCTCATTCCATACTCCCACCACTCTCTGTGTGAAGAAGCCCCCCCAATGTTACCTTTAAACTTTTCCCCCCGCACCCTTAACCCATGTCCTCTGGGTTTTTTCTCCCCTTGCCTCAGTGGAAAAAGCCTGCTTGCATTCACTCTATCTATACCCATCATAATTTTATATACCTCTATCAAAACTCCCCTCATTCTTCTACGCTCCAGGGAATAAAGTCCTAACCTATTCAACCTTTCTCTGTAACTGAGTTTCTCAAGTCCCAGCAACATCCTTGTAAACCTTCTCTGCACTCTTTCAACCTTATTTATATCCTTCCTGTAATTTGGTGACCAAAACTGAACACAATACTCCAGATTTGGGCTCACCAATGCCTTATACAACCTCGTCATAACATTCCAGCTCTTATACTCAATACTTTGATTAATAAAGGCCAATGTACCAAAAGCTCTCTTTACGACCCTATCTACCTGTGACGCCACTTTTAGGGAATTTTGTATCTGTATTCCCAGATCCCTCTGTTCTACTGCACTCCTCAGTGCCTTACCATTAACCCTGTATGTTCTGTCTTGGTTTGTCCTTCCAATGTGCAATACCTCACACTTGTCAGTATTAAACTCCATCTGCCATTTTTCAGCTCATTTTTCCAGCTGGTCCAAGTCCCTCTGCAGACTCTGAAAACCTTCCTCACTGTCTACTACACCTCCAATCTTCGTATCATCAGCAAATTTGCTGATCCAATTTACCACATTATCATCCAGATCATTGATATAGATGACAAATAACAATGGACCCAGCACTGATCCCTGTGGCACACCACTAGTCACAGGCCTCCACTCGGAGAAGCAATTATCTATTACCACTCTTTGGCTTCTTCCATTGAGCCAATGTCTAATCCAATTTCCCACCTCTCCATGTATACCTAGCGACTGAATTTTCCTAACTAACCTCCCATGCGGGACCTTGTCAAAGGCCTTACTGAAATCCATGTAGACAATATCCACTGCCTTCCCTTCATCCACTTTCCTGGTAACCTCCTCGAAAAACTCCAATAGATTGGTCAAACATGACCTACCACGCACAAAGCCATGTTGACTCTCCCTAATAAGTCCCTGTCTATCCAAATGCTTGTAGATTCTGTCTCTTAGTACTCCCTCCAATAACTTACCTACTACCGACGTTAAACTCACCGACCTATAATTTCCCGGATTACTTTTTGATCTATTTTTAAACAACGGAACAACATGAGCCACTCTCCAATCCTCCGGCACCTCATCCGTAGACAACGACATTTTAAATATTTCTGCCAGGGCCCCCGCAATTTCAACACTAGTCTCCTTCAAGGTCCAAGGGAACACCCTGTCAGGTCCCGGGGATTTATCCATTTTAATTTTCCTCAAGACAGCAAGCACCTCCTCCTTTTCAATCTGTACAGTTTCCATGATCTCACTACTTGATTCCCTTAATTCCATAGACTTCATGCCAGTTTCCATAGTAAATACAGACGCAAAAAACCTATTTAAGATCTCCCCCATTTCCTTTGGTTCCGCACATAGCTGACCACTCCGATCTTCAAGAGGTCCCTTACAATTTTATCCCTTACAATCCTTTTGCTCTTAATATACCTGTAAAAGCTCTTTGGATTCTCCTTCACTTTGACTGCCAAGGCAACCTCATGTCTTCTTTTAGTCCTCCTGATTACTTTCTTAAGTATTTTCTTGCACTTCTTATACTCCTCAAGCAGCTGATTTACTCCCTGTTTCCTATACATTTCATACAACTCCCTCTTCTTCCTTATCAGAGTTGCAATATCCCTTGAGAACCAAGGTTCCTTATTCCTATTCACTTTGCCTTTAATCCTGACAAGAACATACAAACTCTGTATTCTCAAAATTTCTCCCTTGAAGGCTTCCCACCTACCAATCACATCTTTACCAGAGAGCAACCTGTCCCAATCCACGCTTTTTAGATCCTTTCTCATTTCTTCAAATTTGGCCTTCTTCCAGTTCAGAACCTCAACCCTAGGACCAGATCTACCCTTGTCCATGATCAAATTGAAACTAATGGTGTTATGATCACTGGAACCAAAGTGCTCCCCTACACAGACTTCCGTCACTTGTCCTAACTTGTTTCCTAACAGGAGATCCAATATTGCATCTCCTCTAGTTGGTCCCTCTATATATTGATTTAGAAAACTTTCCTGAACACATTTTGCAAACTCTAAACCATCCAGACCCCTAACAGTATGGGAGTCCCAATCAATATATGGAAAATTAAAATCCCCTACCACCACAACTTTATGTTTCCTGCAGTTGCCTGCTGTCTCTCTGCAGATTTGCTCCTCCAATTCTCGTTGACTATTGGGTGGTCTGTAATACAATCCCGCTAATGTGGCCATACCTTTCCTGTTTCTCAGCTCCACCCATAAGGACTCAGTAGACAAGCCCTCTAATCTGTCCTGCCTGAGCACTGCTGTAATATTTTCCCTAACAAGCAATGCTACTCCCCCACCTTTCATTCCTCTGCCTTGATCACATCTGAAACATCGGAACCCTGGAATATTAAGCTGCCAGTCCTGCCCCTCCTGTAGCCAAGTTTCACTGATTGCTATAACGTCATAATTCCACGTGTCAATCCACACCCTCAACTCATCTGCCTTCCCCGCAATACTCCTAGCATTGAAATATATACACCTCAGAAGATTTTTACCGCCACTCACAACCTTTCTATCAGCGGATTTGCTTGAACTTTTAACATCATTTATTTTCACCCCAGCCACACTGTCAGCTCTGGCACTCTGGTTCCCATCCCCCTGCAAATCTAGTTTAAAGCCTCCCCAATAGCACTAACAAACCTCCCTGAAAGGATATTGGTCCCCCTGTAGTTCAAGTGTAACCCGTCTCTCTGGTACAGGTCCCACCTGCCCCAGAAGAGGTCCCAATGATCCTGAACCCTTCCCCCTACACCAGTTCCTCAGCCACTTGTTCATCCTCCAGAGCATCCTACTCTTACCCTCACTGGCACGTAGCACAGGTAGCAATCCTGAGATTACCACCCTCGAGGTCCTGCTTTTCAACTTCCTACCAAGCTCTCTATACTCACTCTCCAGGACCTCCTCACTCTTCCTTGCTATGTCATTGGTACCGATGTGCACCACGACATCTGGCTGGTCACCCTCCCACTTCAGAATGTCATGCAAGTGATCAGAGACATCCTTGACCCTGGCACCCGGGAGGCAACAAACCATCCTAGATTCTCTGTCATGACCACAGAACCTCCTATCTGCACCTCTAACTATCGAGTCATTCTTGCAGGAAAGTTTGCTAGTGCTGCTTGGGGGGGGTTTAAACTAAATTTGCAGGGGCAAGGGGGCAGGGATCCAGAATGTGAGAGAGGACAGCGAGTTGAAGTATAAAGGACAGGTGGGGACTACACGGTTCCGGAATATTAAGTGTGAAGTAGAGAAAGGTGAGGCGGAACGAGTGATAAGGAGAATACATGTGCAGAGGGATGGTCTGACGGAGCATGGAGTTAAATGCGCAGAAAGAGTAAGTAAATTTAAGAAGGACAACAAAATTCAAGGGGCGTATAGCCCGGTGAGAGTTCGGGGAGCTGGGTTATGCACAATAGGCTGCGATTTAAACAGAGAGAGGAGAAATGGGTTAAAAACTCTATATCTGAATGCGCGAAGTGTCAGAAATAAGGCGGATGAGCTTGAAGCTCAGGTGCGAATGGGTAACTATGATGTTGTTGGGATAACGGAGACATGGCTGCAGGGGGATCAGACCTGGGAATTGAATGTACAAGGGTATACGTGCTATCGAAGGAACAGAAAGGTGGGCAGAGGGGGTGGGGTGGCCCTGTTGGTACGGAATGAGATTCAGTCCCTTGCAAGGGGGGACATAGAATCAGGAGAAGTAGAATCAGTGTGGACAGTAAGGGCAAAAACACCCTAATAGGTGTTATCTACAGGCCCCCAAACAGTAGCATGGATATTGGGTGCAAGTTGAATAGGGAGTTAACAATGGCATGTGGCAAAGGAAATGTCGCAGTAGTTATGGGGGATTTCAACATGCAGGTGAACTGGGAAAATCAGGTTGGTACTGGACCCCAGGATAGGGAGTTTGTAGAGTGCCTACGGGATGCATTTTTGGAGCAGCTTGTACGAAAGTTGACCAGGGATAAGGCTATTCTGGATTTAGTATTGTGCAATGAACAGGATTTGATAAGTGATCATGAAGTAAAGGAGCTATTAGGAGGTACTGACCATAATATGATAAGTTTTTATCTGCAAGTTGAGAGGGATAAGGGCAGATCAGAAGTGTCAGTATTGCAGTTGTACAAAGGAGACTATGGAGCCATGAGGGAGGAGCTGGCCAAAGTTGACTGGTCGGATATCCTAGCAGAAAAGACAGTGGAACAGCAATGGCGGGTATTCTTGGGAATAATGCACAAGGTGCAAAATCAGTTCATCCCCCGGAGAAGGAAGGATTCAAAGGGGGGAAAGTGGCCACAGTGGTTGACAAAGGAAGTCAGAGATAGCATAGCATTAAAAAAGAAGTATAACAGAGCTAAGGTGAGTGGGAAGACGGATGATTGGGAAATTTTTAAGGAGCAACAGAACTTAACTAAAAAGGCAATACGGGGAGAAAAAATGAGGTATGAACGCAAGCTAGCTAGGAATATAAAGGAGGATAGCAAAAGTTTTTTTAGGTATGTGAAGAGAAGGAAGATAGTTAAGAACAATGTTGGGCCCTTGAAGAATGAATTGGGAGAAATTGTTATGGGAAACAGAGAAATGGCAGACGAATTTAATAAGTACTTTGGATCTGTCTTCACTAGGGAAGACACAAGCAATCTCCCAGATGTATGGATGGGCCAAGGACATAGGGTAACAGAGGAACTGAAACAGATTAACATTAGGAAGGAAACGGTGATGAGTAGACTGATGGGACTGAAGGCTAACAAATCCCCAGGTCCAGATGATCTGCATCCTAGGGTACTAAAGGAGGTGGCTCTGGAAATTGTGGATGCATTGGTGATCATTTCCCAATGTTCCTTAGATTCAGGATCAGTTCCTGAGGATTGGTGAATGGCTAATGTTATCCCACTTTTTAAGAAAGGAGGGAGGCAGAAAACAGAGAACTATCGCCCTGTTAGCCTAACATCAGTAGTGGGGAAGATGCTAGAGTCCATTATTAAAGATGAAATAGCGGCATATCTTGATAGCAGTGATAGGATTGGGCCGAGCCAGCATGGATTTACCAAGGGCAAATCATGCTTGACTAATCTATTGGAGTTTTTCGAGAATGTAACTAGGAAGATAGACACGGGAGATCCAGTGGATGTGGTGTACCTTGACTTTCAGAAGGCATTCGATAAGGTACCACATAGGAGATTGATGGTTAAATTCAGAGCTCATGGCATTGGGGGGAGGATATTGACATGGATAGAAAACTGGCTGGCAGATAGAAAGCAAAGGGTAGCAGTGAATGGGTGTTTCTCGGAATGGCAGGTGGTGACTAGTGGGGTGCCACAGGGCTCGGTATTGGGACCACAGCTGTTTACGATTTACGTCAATGATTTAGAGGAAGGCATTGTGAATAACATCAGCAAGTTTGCTGATGATACTAAGCTGGGTGGCAGTGTGACATGTGATGAGGATGTTAGGAGAATTCAAAGTGACTTGGATAGGCTGGGTGAGTGGGCAGAAACTTGGCAGGTGGCATTTAATGTGAATAAGTGTGAGGTTATTCACTTTGGGAGCAAGAACAGGAAGGCAGATTATTATCTGAACGGTGCGGAGTTAGGTAAGGGAGAAATACAAAGAGATCTAGGAGTACTTGTTCATCAGTCTCTGAAGGTGAATGAGCAAGTGCAGCAGGCAGTGAAGAAGGCTAATGGAATGTTGGCCTTTATTACAAAGGGAGTTGAGTACAAGAGCAAGGAAATCCTTTTGCATTTGTACAGGGCCCTGGTGAGACCACACCTGGAGTACTGTGTGCAGTTTTGGTCTCCAGGGTTAAGGAAGGACATCCTGGCTGTGGAGGAGGTGCAGCGTAGGTTCACTAGGTTAATTCCTGGGATGTCCGACTGTCTTACGCAGAGAGGTTAGAGAGACTGGGCTTGTACACGCTGCAATTGAGGAGATTGAGGGGGGATCTGATTGAGACATATAAGATTATTAAGGGATTGGACAAGATAGAGGCAGGAAATATGTTCCAGATGCTGGGAGAGTCCAGTACCAGAGGGCATGGTTTAAGAATAAGGGGTAGGTCATTTAGGACAGAGTTGAGGAGGAACTTCTTCTCCCAGAGAGTTGTGGAGGTGTGGAACGCACTGCCTCAGAAGGCAGAGGAGGCCAATTCTCTGGATGCTTTCAAGAAGGAGCTAGATAGGTATCTTATGGATAGGGGAATCAAGGGTTATGGGGACAAGGCAGGAACCGGGTATTGATAGTAGGTGATCAGCCATGATCTCAGAATGGCGGTGCAGGCTTGAAGGGCCGAATGGTCTACTTCTGCACCTATTGTCTATTGTCTATCTGGAAGGACTGTTTGGGGCCCTAAATTGTGGTGAGGGAGGAGGTGCAGGCCGCGATGTAGCACTTGCCCTGCCACAGGGATAAGCACCAGGAAATCAATTAGTGGGGAGGAATGAGTAGGTAATTTGTAATGGAAAGTCATTGGAATGAAGTTGATTCTCTCTCTCTATCTCCCTCTATCTCTGTCTATTTTTATCTATCTCTGTTTATTTCTCTATATCCCCTCTAATGCCATGTGTCCTGCTGAGTGTCTACAGCTCTGGTCTGGTTAAGCTCCCTACAGTATTGTCACCAGGGGGCGCTGTGTGAGATGAAAGATAGCTGGACATTCACTCTTTGCGTGGGTCAGGAAACACGCCTGGGAAAAGGACATCTCACCGTCCTGAGCCTTAAGAATGGTAAAGTTGTCTGCACAATCTCCCAGACTGCGAAGTTTCATCCTAATTCCTGCTCCACTAAAGGTCTGTGTTGTCCATTGTCTCTGCAAGAATATGTGGGCAGGAACAGAATGCAAAGGCCATTACATCATAAGACATAGGAACAGAATTAGGCCATTTTGCCCCTCGAGTCTGCTTTGCCATTCCATCATGGCTGATTTATTATCCTTCTCAACCCCATTATTACTCTTCTCTCTGTAACCTTTGACATCCTTACTAACCAAGAACCTAGCAACCTCTGCTTTAAACATATCCAGTGACTTGTCCTCTACAGCCATCTGTGGCAAAGAATTCCATAGATTCACTGCCCTCTGGCTAAAGAAATTCCTCCTCACCCCTGTTCCAAACGGATGTCCTTGTATTCTGAGACTGTGCCCCCTGGTCCTATACTACTCCACTCCCGGAAACATCCTCTATCCAGGCTTTTCAATATTAAGTAGCTTTCACCCCTCATTCTTTCGAACTCCAGAGAATATACACTTCTCACAGGACAATTTATAATAACCAATTAACCTACCAACCGGTGGGTGTTTGGACTGTGGGAGGAAACTGGAGCGGTCAGAGGGAAAGTGACCGCAGCGGGAGGAATTGAAACTGGGTCACTGGTACTGTAAAGCATTGTGCTAACCAATTGGCCACGATGCAGCAAACAGAGAAACTTTTGAACAGAGAAACATGCAACTGACATTCTTTAAAAACCGTTCACTCTAAGCATGGTGCAATGTCTAACAGCCACGCAAGTTCATGCAACTGACGCTACTTAGAAACTGGTAACAGTCTCTTCTTTCAATTAAGCGGCATAGTGCCCCAAATAAATGAGGGGAACCCTGGCTATTTTCTTCATTGGCTTTTGTTCTTTAAGAATTATCCCAAATAAGTGGTTGCCTAATTAACTGATGGCCCAGTTAACTGGAATCCATTCTATATGGAAACATATATGCAAAATAAAGTTGATCCTTCCTCCTTGAAATCAGTCATCCCCTGTTCAACATTTTCCGCCGATTGTTGGAGCTCATTGTGTGGTGATTGGCTGCTGCATTTTTTATAGAATTCCTTATTCTTTATAATTGTTAAACATCATTGTGCTTTTGTTGCATGGAGCTTAGGAAAATAGAGGGCTATGCTCAAGGGAAATTCTAGGCAGTTTCTAGAGTAGGTTGCATGGTCAGCACAACATTGTGGGCCGAAGGGTTCTATGTTCAATGCATTTCTTACAAAACCCACTGACCACACTGGAGAAGTCCTCCACTGGCTGTGAATCACACTGCAATCTTGGAACTGGTCTAATATAAATGATCAGCTTTCTTTTAAATCATGAAGAAATAACATAAGGAGATGGTGGTCATCTAGTTGGTAACCACAGACTTCCTTTTGTGATGATTCTCACTAATGTGGTCTTTAGCTCAATCTCAAACAGAGGCCAAATGTGCCGAGGATGGGAGATCTTTACCAGATGTAGAGACTCAGTCACTATATCAAAACGGTGCCACAGAATCCACATCATGCGCACTCAGGTTGCAATGAGGTGTTGTACTTTGGGTGGATAAACGAGGGTTAGACTCACATAAAACCATAGAACCATAGAAACTACAGCACAGAAACAGGCCCTTTGGCCCTTCTTGGCTGTGCCGAACTATTTTCTGCCTAGTCCCACTGACCTGCTCACGGACCATATCCCTCCATACACCTCCCATCCATGTATCTGTCCAATTTATTCTTAAATGTTAAAAAAGAACCCGCATTTACCACCTCATCTGGCAGCTCATTCCATACTCCCACCACTGTCTGTGAGAAGAAGCTCCCCCTAATGTTCCCTTTAAACTTTTCCCCCCGCACCCTTAACCCATGTCCTCTGGTTTTTTTCTCCCCTTGCCTCAGTGGAAAAAGCCTGCTTGCATTCACTCTATCTATACCCATCATAATTTTATATACCTCTATCAAATCTCCCCTCATTCTTCTGCGCTCCAGGGAATAAAGTCCTACCCTATTCAACCTTTCTCTGTAACTGAGTTTCTCAAGACCCGGCAACATCCTTGTAAACCTTCTCTGCACTCTTTCAACCTTATTAATATCCTTCCTGTAATTTGGTGACCAAAACTGAACACAATACTCCAGATTCAGCCTCACCAATGCCTTATACAACCTCATCATAACATTCCAGCTCTTATACTCAATACTTTGATTAATAAAGGCCAATGTACCAAAAGCTCTCTTTACGACCCTATCTACCTGTGATGCTACTTTTAGGGAATTTTGTATCTGTATTCCCAGATCCCTCTGTTCCACTGCACTCCTCAGTGCCTTACCATTAACCCTGTATGTTCTACCTTGGTTTGTCCTTCCAACGTGCAATACCTCACACTTGTCAGTATTAAACTCCATCTGCCATCTTTCAGCCCATTTTTCCAACTGGTCCAAGTCCCTCTGCAGGCTCTGAAAACCTTCCTCACTGTCTACTACACCTCCACTCTTTATATTATCAGCAAATTTGCTGATCCAATTTACCACATTATCATCCAGATCATTGATATAGATGACAAATAACAATGGACCCAGCACTGATCCCTGTGGCACACCACTAGTCACAGGCCTCCACTCTGAGAAGCAATTCTCTACTACCACTCTTTGGCTTCTTCCATTGAGCCAATGTCTAATCCAATTTACCACCTCTCCATGTACACCTAGTGACTGAATTTTCCTAACTAACCTCCCATGCGGGACCTTGTCAAAGGCCTTACTGAAGTCCATGTAGACAATATCCACTGCCTTCCCTTCATCCACTTTCCTGGTAACCTCCTCGAAAAACTCCAATACATTGGTCAAACATGACCTACCACGCACAAAGCTATGTTGACTCTCCCTAATAAGTCCCTGTGTATCCAAATGCTTGTAGATTCTGTCTCTTAGTACTCCCTCCAATAACTTACCTACTACCGACGTTAAACTTACTGGCCTATAATTTCCTGGATTACTTTTTGATCCTTTTTTAAACAACGAGAAAACATGAGCCACTCTCCAATCCTCCGGCACCTCACCTGTAGGCAGTGACATTTTAAATATTTCTGCCAGGGCCCCTGCAATTTCAACACTAGTCTCCTTCAAGGTCCGAGGGAACACCCTGTCAGGTCAAGGGTTCTGGCCCCAAAACGTTGACTGATCATTTCCACGGATGCTGCCCGACCTGCTGAGTTCTTCCAGCGTGTTGTGAGTGTTCCCCTCTTTCTTTACAGTCCTGATGAAAGGTCTCAGCTGGAAACTTTGACTGTCCATTTCCCTCCACAGATACTGCCTGACTTGCTGAGCTCCTCAAGTCTGTTTGATAGGATAATTACCTAATTACCACCCTTCTGACTCTGGCATGGTCACTGTTCGTGTGTGTGTGTGTACACATGTGCAGCATTTATTTGCTTGGTGGGGTTTAGACTAGAGTTGCAGGGGGATGGGAACCAGATCGCCAGAACAGTTCGTGGAGAGATTGTGGAGGCAGATATTGGTAAGACCTCAGACAAAGTCAGTAATCACAAGGTTGAGCATGGTGCAACAAATGTCCTGAGCTGTGTATAGAAGTGTGGCAAAGTGGGTGCAACAAGGGATCTGGGGTTACAGATCCGTAATTCCTTGAAAACAGCATCACAGGTAGACAGGGTCACAAAGAAAGCTTTTGGCACAATTGCCTTCATAAATCAGGGCACTGAGCACAGGAGTTGAGAAGTTATGTTGAATTTGTACAAGACATTGGTGAGGCCGAATTTGGAGTATTGTGCACAGTTCTATTTACATGCCAACAGAAAGGAGAGTAATAAACTTGAGAGTGCAGAAAAAATTACATGGATGTTGCTGAGACTTGAGGATAGGTTGAATAGGTGTGGATCTTATTCCCTAGAGTGCAGGGGAATGAGGGAAGATCTTATAAAAGTATACACAGTTATGAGGGGTATATAGGGTGAATTCATACAGAGCTTTTTCTCCTGAGGTTGGGTGAGGGTAGAACTAGAGGTCATCGCTTTAAGGTGAAAAATAAAATATTTAAGAAGAACCTGAGAGGGAACTTCCTAGCTCAGAGGGTGGAGCAAGTGCACATAAAGCTGCCAGTGGAAGGTTCAGTTGTAATGCTTAGAACCATAGAACATCACAGCACAGAAACAGGCTTTGCTGAATCATTTTTCTGCCTCGTCCCACTGACCTGCACCTGGACTATGTCCTTCCATACACCTCTCATCCACGTACCTGTCCAAGTTTTTCTTAAATGTTAAAAAAGAACCTGCATTTACCACCTCGTCTGGCAGCTCATTCCATACTCCCACCACTCTCTGTGTGAAGAAGCCCCCACTAATGTTCCCTTTAAATTTTTTCCCCCTCACCCTTAACCCATGTCCTCTGGTTTTTTTCTCCCCTTGCCTCAGTGGAAAAAGCCTGCTTGCATTCACTCTATCTATACCCATCATTATTTTATATACCTCTATCAAATCTCCCCTCATTCTTCTACGCTCCAGGGAATAAAGTCCTAACCTATTCAAGCTTTCTCTGTAACTCAGTTTCTCAAGTCCCTGCAACATCCCTGTAAACCTTCTCTGCACTCTTTCAACCTTATTTATATCCTTCCTGTAATTTGGTGACCAAAACTTAACACAATAATCCAAATATGAGAATATCAATATTAATACGAGAATTCAAGGTTTAAGACTAGCCTTGCTAGTTCTTCAGGATAAAAGGTTATACTAGCACCTCCATCATCCCACAAGCAGAGGAACCATTCAGTCAGAGATTCCCCAGACCTTCATTTAAAATGAGCAGCCATCTCAGATAGCTCCTTATCATTATATTTCTTGTACTTAAGATAAGTTTGGATAAATATATAGATGGGATGGTATGGAGAACTATGGTCCAGGTGCTGGTGGACAGGTCTAAGCAGAAAATCAGGCTGGTGCAAACTAGATGGGACAAAGGCCTGTTCTGTGCAGTAGTGCACAATGATACTTTAAATTCAAAGAGATTCAAGGGCAGTAACATACCTAAAAGATGAAGTGGTCTTCGCAGAGCTTACACTGGTGAAATATAGGAGGCAAAGAGAGAGGTCAGAGTAGGAGAGAGACGGAGAATTTAAGTTATTGGTCAAGGAGCCATAGAAAAGTACAGCACAGAAACAGGTCCTACTACCCATCTAGCCCATGCTAAACCATTTAAACTGGCTAGTCCCATTGATCTGCACTGGGACCATAGCCCTCCATGCCCTTACCATCCATGTATCTATCCAAACTCCTCTTAAATGTTGAGATTGAGCTCTTATGCACCACTTGCGCTGGCAGCTCATTCCACACTCTCACAACCCTCCGAGAGAAGAAGCTTCTACTTACAGTCCCCTTAAACGTGTCACCTGTCAACCCTTAACCCAATACCTCTAGTTGTAGTCCCACCCAATCTCTGTGACAAAAGCCTGCTGGCATTTACCCTGTCTATACCCCTCATAATTCTGTATACCTCTATCAAATCTCCCCTCACTCTTCTATGTTCTGGGGAATAAAGTAGTAACTATTCAATTGTTCCTTATAACTCAGGTCCAGTCCCAGCAACATCCTTGTAAACTTCCTCTGTACTCTTTCAATCTTATTGACATCTTTCCCGTTGATAGGTGACCAGAACTGCACACAATACTCCAAATTAGGCCTCACCAACGTCTCATACAACTTCAGCATAACGTCCCATCTCCCGTATTAAATACATTGATTTATGAAGGCCAATAGCTTTCTTTACGACCCTCCCTACCTGTGTCACCACTTGCAATGAATTAGGGACCTGTATTTCCTTTGTTCTGTCACTCTCCTCAGTGCCCTACCATTCACTGTGTAAGACCGACGCTGTTTGATCCTACTGAAGTGCAACACATTGCACTTGTCAGCATTAAATTCCACCAGCCATTTTTCAGCCCATTTTTCCAGCTGATGCAGATCCTGCTGTAAGCCATGATAACTTTCCTCACTGTCCACTACACCCCCAAATTTGCTGATCCAGTTACCCACATTATCATCAGATTGTTGACATACATGACAAATAACAACAGGTCCGGCACCGGTCACTACGGCATACCACTAGTCACAAGCCTCCAATCAAAGAGGCAACCCTCTACTACCACTGTCTGGCTTCTCTCGCAAAGCCAATGTCTGATCCAATTTGCTACCTCATCTTGAATGCCAAGCAACTAAACCTCCTTCACCTACCTCCCATGAGGGACCTTGTCAAATGCCTTGCTAATGTCTACATAGACAACATCCACTACCTTGCCTTCATCAGCTTTCATGGTAACATCCTCAAAAAACTCTATAAGATTTGTTAGACGTGATCATGTCTGACTATCCCTAATCAGTCCATTTCTATCAAAATACATGGAGCTCAGAACAATAGAGGCCTATGGGTAACCTAGGTAATTTCCAAGCTACGGATATGTTTGGCACAGCTTTGTAGGCCAAAGGGCCTGAATTGTGCTGTAGGTTTTCTATGTTTCTATGTTTCCAATAACTTTCCAGTGAGCCTACTGATGTCAGGCTCACTGGCCTATAATTTCCTGGTTTATATTTGGAACCTGTCTTAAACAGAAGAACAATATTAGCTGTCCTCCAATGCTCCTGTGCCTCACCTGTCACTAAGGATGATTTAAATATCTCTGCTAGGGTCCCTGAAATTTCTGCACTTGCCTCCCACAGGGTCCAAGGGAACACCATCGTGGGATTTATCCACCCTAATTTTCTTCTAAACAGCAAACACCTCCTCTCTTGTAATCTGTATAGGGTCCAAGCCTTTGCAGCAGCTTTGCCTCTGTTCTGTTCTAAGTTCTGGGTCCATCTCCTGAGGAAGTACAGATGCAAAAAATTCCATTTAAGATTTCAGAATCAGACTCAGAATCAGGTTTATTTTCACTGGCATGTGTGGTGAAATTTGTTAACTTAGCAGCAGCAATTCAATGCAATACATAATATAGAAGAAGAAGAAAAATACACAAATCGATCAATCAATTACAGTACACATATGTTGAATAGATTAAAAATCATGCAAAAAACAAATAATATATATTAAAAAAATGAGGTAGTGTTCACGGGTTCAATGTCCATTTAGGAATCGGATGACGGAGGGGAAGAAGCTGTTCCTGAATCGCTGAGTGTGTGCCTTCAGGCTTCTGTACCTCCTACCTGATGGTAACAGTGAGAAAAGGGCATGCCCTGGGTACTGGAGGTCCTTAATAATGGATGCTGCCTTTCTGAGACACAACTCCTTGAAGTTGTCCTCGGTACTTTGTAGGCTGGTACCCAAAATGCAGCCAACTAAACTTACAATGCTCTGCAGCTTCTTTTGGTCCTGTGCAGTAGTCCCCCCATACCGGACAGTGATGCAGTCTGTCAGAATGCTCTCCACGGTACGCCTGTTGAAGTTTTGAGCGTATTTGTTGACATACCAAATCTCTTCAAACTCCTAATGAAGTATAGTCACTGTCTTGCCTTCTTTATAACTGCATATGTTGGGACCAGGTTAAGTCCTCAGAGATCTTGACACCCAGGAACTTGAAGCTGCTCACTCTCTCCACTTCTAATCCCTCTAAGATGATTGGTGTGTGTTCCTTTGTCTTACCCTTCTGGAAGTCCACAATCAGCTCTTTTGTCTTACTGACGTTGAGTGCCAGGTTGTTGCTGTGACACCACTCCACTAGTTGGCATATCTCACTCCTGTATGTCCTCTCTTCTCCATCTGAGATTCTATCAACAATGGTTGTATCATCAGCAAATTTATAGATGGCATTTGAGCTTTGCCTAACTACACAGTCATGGTATATAGAGAGTAGAGCAGTGGGCTAAGCACATACCCGAGGTGCGCCAGTGTTGATCATCAGCGAGGAGGATATATTATCACCAATCCGCACAGATTGTGATCTCCCAGTTAGGAATTCAAGGATCCAATTGCAGTGGGAGGTACAGAGGCCCAGGTTCTGCAACTTCTCAATCAGGATTGTGGGAATGATGGTGTTAAATGCTGAGCTATTGTCTATGAACAGCATCCTGTGTTTGTATTGTTCAAGTGGTCTAAGGCCGTGTGAAGAGTCATTGAGATAGTGTCTGCCGTTGACTTATTGTGGCCTATTGCACCCCAGATTTCCCTCATCTCTCTCGGTTCTATGCAAAGAGTACCATTCTGATCTTCCAGAGGACTAATTTTGTCCCTTGCTCTTAATATAAAGGTAGAATCCCTTAGGATTCCCCTTTACCTTGTCTGCTAGGGTATCTTTATGCCTTCTTTTAGCCCTCCTGATTTCTTTCTGTAAATATTGTCTTGCATTTCTTATTCCCCATAAGCGCCTCATTTGCTCCTCTCTGTCTACACCTGCTATGTACCTCCTTTTTTCTCTTAACAGGGTCTCAATAATTCTTGAAAACCAAGGCTCCCTAAACCTGTTATGTTTACTTTTTATTCTGATAGGCATATACAAACTTTGAACTCTCAAAATTTCACTTTTGAAGGCCTCCCACTTACCAAGTACACCTTGCCAGAAAACAGTTGGTCCCGATCCACATTTGCCAGGTCCTTTCTAATACCATCAAAATTGGCACTTCTCCAATTTAGAATATTAACGCATGGACCAGACCTAACTTTTTCCATGTTTACTTTGAAACTTAATGCCATTATGATCACCGGATGCGAAGTGTTCCTCTACACAAACTTCTGTCACCTGCCTAATGGGAGATCAAGTATTGCACACTCTCTCATTGGGACTTCTACATACTGGTTCAGGAAACCTTCCTGAACACATCTGACAAACTCTATCCCATCTAGCTCTTTTACGTTATGGGACTCCCAGCCAACTTGTGTTAAGTTTAAATTACCTGCTATAACAACCTCTTATGGTTCTTACAACAGCCTGTGATCTCTTGACATATTTGTTCCTCTAAATCCCTAGGACTATGGGGTGATCTGTAATATAGCCCTATTAAAGTGGTCTTACCTTTCTTATTCTGTTGCACCCATAACGCCTTACAAGGTGATTTGTCCAGTACTGCCGTGACATTTTCCTTGACTGTTAATGCTACACCTCCTCCTTTAATCCCTCCCGCCCTGTCTCATCTCAAACAACAGAACCCCAGAATATTGAGCTGCCAGTCCTACTCTCCTGCAACCGTGTCACTAATGCCTACAATATCATAATTCCATGGTCCATGCCCTGAGCTCATCAGCCTTTCCTACAACTTGCATTGAAGTATACTCAGCTCAAAACTTTAGTTGTACCATGCTCAACCTTTTGCTTCCTGACTTTGTCGGAGGTCTTAACAACATCTGTCTCCACAACCTGTCCAATATCTGGTCTGGCACCCTGGTTCCCATTCGCCTGCAACTCTAGTTTGGCAGAGCAGACTTGATGGGCTGAATGGCCTAATTCTGCCTCTATGTCTTATGGTCATTAGTTTAGCCCCATACCCATCCCCCCCCCCGCCCCATGCAGCACTAGTAAACCTTCTCGCTATGATATTAGTCCTGTTCCAGTTCAGGTGCAAACCGTCCCTGCCGTACATGTTCTAACTTGATGATCAACGATCCAAAAATATGACACCGTCTCCTGCATCAACTTCCTCAGCCACATGTTAAACTGTATGATCCTCCCCGCTGTGGCCTCACTAGCACGTAGTGCAGGTGGCAATACTGAGATCACAGCCCTGAAGATGCTGCCCTTTAACTTAGCACACACTTTGCAGAGCCTTTTCACTCTTCCGACTTAAATTATTAGTGTCTACAAGGACCACCACCTCTGGCTACTCACCCTCCCACTTAGGAATGCTGAGGACCCAATCGGCGATGTCCCAGATCCTAGCACGCGGGAGGCAACATACCATCCAGGAATCTCGTTATCATCCACAGAACCTCCTTTCTGGTCCCCTCACTAATGAATCCCCCATCACCACAGCTCCCCTCTTCCCTCTCCCCTTCCCTTCTGAGTCACAGAGCCAAACTCAGTGCCAGAGACCAGACTGCTGTGACATTCCTCTGCCAGGTCATTCTCCCACCCCGACAGTATCCAAAGTGGTATACCTGTTGTTGAGGGAGATGGCCACAGGGGTAATCTGCACTGGCTGTTTAACCCCTTTCCCCCTCCTGACAGTCACCCAGTCTCCTGTGTCCTGCACAAAGTGTAACTACCTCTCTATATGTCCTATCTATCACCCCCCTCAGCCTCCCAAATGATCCAGACTTCACCCAGTTCCAGCTCCAACTATTTAATGTGGACTGTCAGAAGCTGCAGCTGGATGCACACCTTACAGGTGTGGTCGCCAGGGACACTGGAGTCCCCCTGGCTTCGCACATCCCACAAGAGGAACATTCAACTCTCCTGCCTGGCATCCCTACTGTAATACTGTAACTGTGCAAATATAAAGAAGGAAAACAACAAATAAACTAGGGGAAAATGTATCTGTAGCTTTTTACCTTCTCTCACTCAAGCCTCTCTTTGCTACAAGTAGTGTAGAAACCGCCATGTTCATTCCCCGTACAGGTGGGGGTGGATTGGAGGGAAAATTCTCTTAAGAAAATTCGGTCTCATTATACCAATTCTATTTTTACTCTTCGCATATTTCCCGGATTCTGCAACTCACCTACACAACAGGGCAATTTATCTGCTAACTTGCACAATGTAGCTGACAGCCAAATTTACACAGCAGGATCCCACAAGCAACCATATGATAGACGGCCAGTTACCAGAAATGCTTCTTAAGAGAAAGCAGCCTGGTTTGTGGGACCAGGGTTGGCCCTGATGTACAGGAAGGGAGATGATTATACTTCCTCCATTTCTGGTAACTGGCCGTCTATCATATGGTTGCTTGTGGGATCCTGCTGTGTAAATTTGGCTGTCAGCTACATTGTGCAAGTTAGCAGATAAATTGCCCTGTTGTGTAGGTGAGTTGCAGAATCCGGGAAATATGCGAAGAGTAAAAATAGAATTGGTATAATGAGACCGAATTTTGAGGCCTTGTGTCAGGGCCCTCATCCTGGGCACTTGATCGTCAGGTCAAATATCAAAGCCTGAAGGTCACTCGGAAGTCAAGGCTTAATGGCTGGGTCCCCGATCCGTGAGGCCACTGGGAAAATCGAAGCCTGATGGCTGTGAATCTGGAGGCTGAAGAAGGCCTGGTCTGGCATTGAAGGACTGGATAGGTGGATGGGAGGGAGAGGCAGGCTTGTTTTGCTGTTGTTGCTTTGTCACCTGTTATAGAACATAGAACATAGAAATTTACAGCACATTACAGGCCCTTCAGCCCACAATATTGTGCCAACCATTTAACCTACTCTAGAGACGGCCTAGAATTTCCCCAGCACATAGCCCTCTATTTTTCTAAGCTCCATGTACCTATCTAAGAGGCTCTTAAAAGACCCTGTTGTATCTGCTTCCACCACTGCTGCCAGCAGTGCATTCCATGCACCCACCACTCTTAGTCCTGACATCCCCTCTGTACCTATTTCCAAGCACTTTAAAACAATGTCCCCTCGTGTCAGCCATTTCAGCCCTGGGAAAAAGCCTCTGGCTATCCACATGATCAATGCCCCTCACCATCTTATACACCTCTATCAAGTCACCTCTCATCCTCCATTGCTCCAAGGAGAAAAGGCCAAGTTCACTCAATCTATTCTCATAAGGTACGCCCTCCAATCCAGGCAACGTCCTTGTAAAGGATGTTGTCCTCTGTTTCGTGGTGCTCTGTATTGTTCTGGGCATTGTGGGCGTGCTGTGTTGGTGCCGAATATGTATTGATACTTGCCGGCTGTATCCAGCATGTCCTTAGGTTGTGTGGGTTGTTAACACAAATGAGACATTTCACTCTATGTTTCAATGGACATGTGATAAATAAATCTGAATCTGAATATTTGATTCCTCCATGAACCATCCTCTTCCCAATGAAACTACTTTCTCCATCACTGTAAAGTTATAGACGATGTTCTGCATGTACAGTTGTTTACAGACAATAAACAACAAGGTGTCCACAGCTGTCAGTGGTTTTGCTGAGAGCAGCGGCAAAGGAGTGTTCTGCTGCCCCCTTGAGGACACTGTGGTGATGTTCGCGTGTGCAGAGCTCCATCCATCTCCTGCCAGGACACACATTCAACCATCTCGTCTGGCCAATAAACTGAAAGGAGGTTGAGCAAGCTTTAGCCGAAGGGAGTCATCAGCAACTAAAAATGAAATGATTTGGATGTCAGTGTTGCCACAAGTATTGCTCCCTCTCCTTTCAGACAAGACTAAAGAAGTTGGTAGGGCCTAGAGTTCCTCCCTGATTGGTACAAACTACATAAATGTCACCATATACTACCTTGATATTCATTTTCTTGTAGGCCTTTACAGGAAAATAAAGAAGTACAAGAGAATTTACAAAATCTACACATAACGTCTGACAAACAACCAATGTGCAAAGAAGGTAAATTGTGCAAATAAAAAATAGTATTCAGAACATGAGTTATAAAGACTCCTTGAAAATGAGACTATAGATTATAGAATCAGTTCAGCATTGTGGTGAATGAAGTTTTCCCTGCTGGCTCAGGAGCCTAACGGTTGAAAGTTAATAACTGGTCCCGAACGTGATGATATGGGACCTAAACTCCAGCACCTCCTGCCCAATGGTAGCAGTGAGAACAGGACACGGCCTGGATGGTGGGGCCCTTTGATGATGGATGCTGATTTCTTGTAGCAGCTCTCCGTGTGAATGTGCTAAGTGCTGGGGACGGCTTTGCCGGTGACGGGCTGAGCTGTATCTGCCTCTTTCTGCAGACTTTTCCCTGGAGTATCAGAGCCCAAGGGATGAGCTGACAGAGGTTTAGAAGAGGCACTTTGGGATGGGCAGTCAGGGTCTTTCCCATGGTGAAAGTGTTAAGTACATGAGGGCATAAATTTAAGGTGAGCGAGGGAAAGATTAAAGGCAATTTTTTTTTGTTATGCAGAGAGTGGGAGATTCTGGAATGCACCTCCAGGGGTAGTAGTGGAAGCAGATACAACAGAAACATTTAAGAAGCATTTAGACAGATGCACAAACAGGAAATGGAGTGATATAGACCATATGAAGGCAGACGGGATGTTTAATTTGGCATCATGATTGGTACAAACATAGTGGGCTGAAGGGTCTGTTACAGTCTGTATTCCATAAAAGACATTATCAAAGTGATCAAAGTCATTATCAGAAGGTAGTGTAATGCTTTACAGCACTAGCAGTAAGATTGCGGTTCAATCCTGCCATTCCTACGTGCTCCACGTGATCTCATGTGTTTCCTCTGGTGTTTCCGATACTTCAAAGGCGTACAGGTAAGTTTTTAAGTTGTAGGCACGCTATGCTGGCGTCATCAGCCTGGCAACGCTTCCAAGCACGCCCTTGGACTGACGCAAACAATGCATTTCACTTTAAGTTTCGGTGTACATGTGACAAATAAAGCTAATAAAAATAATAAGCCTTTTGCAAAGTTCAAAGTAAATTTATTATCAAAGTACAAATATGTCACCACATACAACCCTGAGATTCATTTTCTTGTGGGCATTCACAGTAAATAAGAAGACAAACAAAACCTCACACAAAATGAAAAACCACACACTAACCACACACAAGATGGACAAACAGCTGTGTGCAAATGACAATTAACTGTGCAAATACAAACAGTAGAAAGAACAATACACAAATAAATATCGAGAACATGAGGTAAAGAATGTGAATCCACAGGTTGTGGGAACAGTTCAGTGATGGACTGAGTGAAGCTGAGTGTCGTTATCCCCTGATGTTTGAGGGGTAATAACTGTTCCTGAACCTGGTGGTGTGGGTCTTGAGGCTCTGGTATCTCCTTCCTGATGGCAGCAGCAAGAAGAAAGCATGGCCTGGATGATGAGCATCCTTTCCTGCGACAGCACTCTTATAGATGTGCTCAATGGTGCGGACGGCCTTACCTGCGATGGACTGGGCTGTATCCATTTAACTAACACAGGCAGGCCTCCAGTTCAGAAATCACTTCAGGTATGCCCTATATTACCTACCTTTGCAGCTTCAAACAGTGTTCCTCCTGTGTCTCCACCAAGTCGTTCGTTCTTCAACCAACCGTCTTCTGCTCCACCTTTTTCATACCCACAACAACCAACACCAATTCAAAAGTCAAATAAAACATCAAACCCACCAATATTGATCAAAACACAGTTGGATATAGCTCTGAACTTCTCTTTAGGACTGGAACATCCTGTTAGCAATGGCTGATTTCCCCAGGAGCAACAGGGCACCCACAGCAACCTGGAGATTTGAGCCGATGAAACGAAGGCCTTGCTGACATCACAAGTTGGATTTAGACCATTCCTTCAATCAATCAACATCTACTTAACAAATGGATGTGTTTGCCATGTGCATTACTGTGTGTGTGTGTGTGTGCGCGCTTTCAAATCCCACGTGCATGTCAATGGTATGCAGACCGTCACCAATTGAACAACTTTTACCATGGTCAGTGGGTCAATATTCCATCCACTCCTTGTTGTGCATCTGAGCCCACTGCTGGGAATGCCCCCTCAGCTATAGCTGTAGTCGGGGGGTTGGCGGTGGAGTGGGGTGAATGCAGTGAAACGAGCAGTCCCATCTCTCCCTAAGCGCAGGTGTACCTTCGTCTGGAAGTTCGACTGCAGAATCCCCCTCCACCTGCCCCCCCAATGAGGCTGAGTATTGCAACACTGGAAGGAGCCCAAACTGTGTGACCAAGCTGAGCAGTGATGTCCTTTCCACTGTGCGAGAGCCTCCCCCTACACCGTGGGCTGCCATGGGTTTGTAATGTACTGTGTTGCTGCTGTATGAAGCTGAGTTTAGTGGCAGTGCTGGAAGTGGGCATGAAAGGTAATTGTAGACACTACCCACTCTGCAAGCTGCCTTTTCCTAAAGCTCCCTTCTGGGAAGTGCTATAGGGCTACTAAAACAAAAAAAAAATGCCATCTTAAAAGTTTCTTCCCTCAGGCAGTTAATCTGATCAACCATTCTAGTTAGCCACCCCCACACCCCCCCCCCACCCATGCTCCTCCATCTTTTACCCCTGTCTGCACTGTAAACACTGTAAATGTACAAACGCCAGAGTATTTGATGGCTGCGGTCCTGTACTTGCTGGAGTTTAGAAAAGTGAGGGGGGAATCTCATTTAAACCTATCGAATGTTGAAAAGCCTGGATAGAATGGACATGGAGAGAATGTTTCCTGTAGTGGGGGAGTCTACAATCAGGGAGCACAGCCTCAGAATAGAAGGACGTCCCTTTAGAACAGAGATGATGGTGAATCTGTAGAATTCTTGTGCTGCAATAGTGTTGTGCTAACCACTGCACTACTGTATTTAGCTGGAATTCATTGACACAGACTGTGGAGTCTAAGTCAATGGGTATATTTAAAGTGGAGGCACCATCAGGGACACATATACAGAAATGTGCCAGTAACATCATGAAGGATCCCACACTCCCTGCTCATGGACTGTTTGTCCCACTCCCATCAGGGAGGAGGCTACATAGCACCCACTCCAGGACCACCAGACTCAAAAACAGTTACTTTCCCCAAGCACTAAGGCTGATCAACACCTCAACCTACCAACCCACCCCACCACCACGACTTGATCATTTCCTGTCAGTCATAGAACATAGAACATAGAATAGTACAGCACAGTACAGGCCCTTCGGCCCACAATGTTGTGCCGACCCTCAAACCCTGCCTCCCATATAAGCCCCTACCTTAAATTCCTCCAAATACCTGTCTAGTAGTCTCTTAAACTTCACGAGTGTATCTGCCTCCATCACTGACTCAGGCAGTGCATTCCACAGACGAACCACTCTCTGAGTAAAAAACCTTCCTCTAATATCCCCCTTGAACTTCCCACCCCTTACCTTAAAGCCATGTCCTCTTGTATTGAGCAGTGGTGCCCTGGGGAAGAAGCGCTGGCTGTCCACTCTATCTATTCCTCTTACGTACAGACCGCTCTGCCAAGTGTCTCTTTATGGTTATACAATCAATCTATCTTATGTATTTATATTTACTGTATTGTTTTAATTATTCTGTTCTTTATCTTATTGTGTGTGTTTTTTTGTGTTCTGGACTGGATCTGGAGTAACAATTATTTCATTCTCCTTTACACTTGTGTATTGGAAATGAGATTAAACAACCTTAAATAGGTCCTTGATTAGCAAGGGTGTAAAGGTTACAGGGAGAAGGCAGATGAGAGGGATAATAAATCAGCCGTGATGGAATTGCAAAGCAGACTTGATGGGCCGAATGGCCTAATTCTGCTCCTGTAATGGTGCTTCCAGATGGCAGCAGAATTGAACCCGGATCGCACATGTAATCGTGTTGCGTTGACCACTATACCACTGTGTAATCGTGTTGTATTGACCACTGTGTAATCGTGTTGTATTGACCACTACACTGCGGTGTTATCGTGTTGTATTGACCACTACACCAGGGTGTTATCGTGTTGCGTTGACCACTATACCACTGTGTAATCGTTTTGTATTGACCACTACATCAGGGTGTTATCGTGTTGCGTTGACCACTATACCACTGTGTAATCGTGTTGTATTGACCACTACACTGCGGTGTAATCGTGTTGCATTGACCACTACACCAGGGTGTAATCGTGTTGTGTTGACCACTACACTGTGGTGTAATCGTGTTGTATTGACCACTACACTGCGGTGTAATCGTGTTGCGTTGACCACTACACTGTGGTGTAATCGTGTTGTATTGACCACTACACTGCGGTGTAATCGTGTTGCGTTGACCACTATACCACTGTAATCGTGTTGTATTGACCACTACACCAGGGTGTTATCGTGTTGCGTTGACCACTATACCACTGTGTAATCGTGTTGTATTGACCACTACACTGCGGTGTAATCGTGTTGCGTTGACCACTATACCACTGTAATCCTGTTGTATTGACCACTACACTGCGGTGTAATCGTGTTGCGTTGACCACTATACCACTGTAATCTTGTTGTATTGACCACTACACTGCGGTGTAATCGTGTTGTATTGACCACTACACTGCGGTGTAATCGTGTTGCGTTGACCACTATACCACTGTAATCATGTTGTATTGACCACTACACTGCGGTGTAATCGTGTTGCATTGACCACTACACCAGGGTGTAATCGTGTTGTGTTGACCACTACACCAGGGTGTAATCGTGTTGCGTTGACCACTACACTGCGGTGTAATCGTGTTGCTTTAACCACTACACCAGGGTGTAATCGTATTGTGTTGACCACTACACCACGGTGCTGTCCTTGTGGCCTTCATACTTAGTTTGGAAAGTTTAGAACCAACGGCAGAGAGGAGATCACAGGGAACATAACTGGAACCCAGACAGTGGTAAACCATTCCAATGACACAAGTGTTTGCAAAGCATCGACACACACTTTAATACAGTCAAGAACATCTTTTTTATTCAATCAGTTAAACAAGTGTTGCTCTATAAAATTGTTTTATTATGGAGAAAGAAATTGTAATTAAACATGCATTAGACCATAGATAAAGGCGTGCACAGGGGTTTCTGGGAGAGCAAGGTTTAGCAGTTTGCTCTATTATGGAAATGTTGGTTATGAGTACAATTTGTTTAGAAGCCCCAATATCTTTTTTTTAATATTTTTGTGTTTTTGCTCTCCTCTCTCTTCCTCCATGGGTATCCATGACCAATAGCCAATTGTAAATGGGGAGGGTGGGCCGGCTTGCAATAGATTCTCCTCTCTTCCCTGATCCTATGTTCACTCTCATTCCGACTTCCCTAGTGGTCCACAGATCTTCCGTGGCAGTAGTTGATACCATCCACTCACCGACCTGACAGTGAACCCTGTACACACTATCCACCACGGGACAAGTGAAGGAGGGGAGTGAGGTGGGAAAGTTTACTAAAGGGGGGATGAGGTGGGGAAGGTTAGTGAAGTGTGAGGAAAGGCGGGGAAAGTTAGCAAAGCAAACACCATCCTTTCGTTGAGATAACTCGGATAAGATTTGCATCCCAATCCACTTGCTCTCTGTCACTGCAGTTATCCCAACATTTCCCCCACCCCTGCCCTGACAGCTCCTATAAAATTGGGCCAGGTCTGGTCCAACCCAACCATGAGGCAGATAGACATCCCAACCCCAAAGCCTGACTAACATCTGACAGCATCCGCTGGGTCCAGCAATGTTTTGAGAGCCCTGGTGTGGAAGGGGATGGTCTTGCCTTCTGCACTCTAGGTTACAAAACCTTTTAACGCACAACCTGGAAGAAGGTAGCAGTTCGCTGGCTGCTCTATGTGATGTGAGGAGTATTCATGGATAAGGAGATCAGTCAGTTCTCTGGAGTTGACTGAACTAACCCTTCAAGGGGAGTTCTCTCTACCATCATATCTGGGCTCAGAAGACAGGGTGGATAAAAGTCCCTGTAGATGCCAATGTAACCTGCCTATCGCAGAACTGCTTCAACAGTCATACTAAGGAGTGGTTAGATTTAACCCCTAACCCCATTCCTTGATCTTCTCCCCAGCTGTGACTACCAACACCAATCCCTGGTCTCCCAGCTCCCACTGTAACTCCAGGTCCTACCACTCCACAGGTGAGGCACAATGGGCAGACTACAGCAGCTGGCACTCTAGCCCCGGCTGTGCTGCCTAATGTGACTGGAAGCCTCAGCTGAAGGTGTTAGCCCTTTGACCACAAGCAAATCCCCCATCCTACAAACACAACTCCCCCTCAGCTCAGACTGTCAGCCTCTGGACACGACACGCATCGTGAACACAACAGAAGCCAGTGTGTTTATTCCGGTCTCTAACTAATGCCAAGGTGCTGAAATCCTCCAATAATTGCATAGTCATTGTTCAGATTAAGGCTTAATTGCACAAATAGTTTCAACTTCAACAAACATTCTAGACTCTCTCCCACTTAACTCCAAAAGTGCTTTCAGTTGTCATCTGCCACATCCTTCTAGGATTTACAATCGTACAAACAAAAACACCTTGTTGGTTGTTGGCACTGAGCTAGTGTGAGGAACTTGTCCCCATCCCAACACCCTTTCACTGACATTGTATAAACAGGGAGGGCACACAATGCTCTTGCCCCGTTTAGCCCCACTGATCAAAGACAATTTTCTTTGCCAGATTGTCTGCGTACCTTTCTGGTCACAGATTAATATTCACAAATCATCCAGTTTTGTCCAGTATGATCTTGAATGTGTGAACTGGAAGACAGCTTGGTTTCTTCTTCCAGGAGTTAACCGTTTCATTGTGCCATTACACCTTGGGAGTTGCTGTGTAGGATGAAGGAGTCCTACACACTCCGTGACTCTAGGACAATCAATAGTGTGTTACAGCCGATCATCGCCGTAATGCAGGGGTGAAGCAGTCAGTTTATGCACCATAACTGCTTTCCCTCATTAGTCGGGGGATTGGGTTCAAGAGCAGCAAAAATAATGTTGCAGCTCTATAAAAGCCTGGCTTCCACACTTGGAATATTGTGCTCAGTTCCGGTTGCCTCATTATAGCAAGGATCTGGAAGCTTTAGAGGGGATGCAAAGGAGATTTACCGGAATGCTGTCCTTTTAACCTACTCTATTGTCAATCTAACGTGCTGGCAAGCGATAGGTGAAGCCAGGTGGGAAGGACGGTGGATGGGTGCACAAGGGGTGAGTGAAGTAAGAAGCTGGGAAGTGATAGTTGGAAGAGGTAAAGGGTTGAGGAAGAAGGAATTCAGTAGGAGGGGAGAGTGGACCATGAGGGGAAGAGAAGGTGGAGGCGCATCAGGAGGACAAGATGCACGGGTGAGGAGAAAAGTCGTGTAGGAGGTGAGGAGAAGAGTCGTGTGGGACGTGAAGAGAAGAGTAGTATAGGAGGTGAGGAGAAGAGTAGTGAAGGAGGTGAGGAGAAGAGTCGTGTAGGAGGTGAGGAGAAGAGTAGTGAAGGAGGTGAGGAGAAGAGTCGTGTAGGAGGTGAGGAGGAGAGTAGTGAAGGAGGTGAGGAGAAGAGTCGTGTAGGAGGTGAGGGGGAGAGTGGTGTCGGAGGTGAGGAGGAGAGTAGTGAAGGAGGTGAGGGGGAGAGTGGTGTAGGAGGTGAGGAGGAGAGTAGTGAAGGAGGTGAGGAGAAGAGTCGTGTAGGAGGTGAGGAGGAGAGTAGTGAAGGAGGTGAGGAGAAGAGTCGTGTAGGAGGTGAGGGGGAGAGTGGTGTTGGAGGTGAGGAGAAGAGTAGTGAAGGAGGTGAGGAGAAGAGTTGTGTAGGAGGTGAGGAGAAGAGTCGTGTAGGAGGTGAGGAGGAGAGTAGTGAAGGAGGTGAGGAGAAGAGTCGTGTAGGAGGTGAGGAGAAGAGTCGTGTAGGAGATGAGGGGGAGAGTGGTGTCGGAGGTGAGGAGGAGAGTGGTGAAGGAGGTGAGACAGAATGGGGGACAGAGAAAGAGAGAAAGTGGAAGAGACAGAAACTAATAGAAGTTAGGGAAATCACTATCCTTGCTATTGGGTTGAAGGCTATCCAACAGAATATGAGGTGTTTCCCTCCAGCCTGAGTGTGGCCTCATTGTGGCGGTAGTGAAGGCCATGGACAGACACGTCAGAGTGGATGTGGGAAGTAGAGTTGTATCCAGAAAGGTTTATCGCTCACTCTCCTGAAGGGCCCCGAAAGGAGGTGGGAATATCCAGCAAGCCTGGAGAACGGAATGGAAGACTATAACATCAGGGAAGGAATTTAAGAAACAAAGCTGCACGCACAAGAGACAATTATCAGGGGCATAATTTTAAATGGGGGGGGTGTATCAGAGGGAAATTTTTACACAGAGATGGTGGGCGCATGAAACACGCTGCCGGGGTGTTGATAGGCGCAGATACATTAAAGGCATTTTAGAAACTCTTAGATAGGCACATGGACAATGGAGAAATGGAGGGTTATGAGGGAGAGGAGGACTAGATTGATTTTAGAGTAAGTTGATAGGTCAGCAGGAGATCATGGTTAGGGTGAACCTGCTTCTCACTTAGTGCCACAGCGAGATGATTAAGCAGACCCTGCCTCCCTCTCCCAATTGAATAACCCCCCCCCCATAGTGCCAGCCAGATACTTAACACCTCAAACCAACACCCCAGCGTCTGTCGGTGGGTAGGAACGGGAGGAGGCCGTGGCAGTGGTGGGGAGGTCAATGGGCTCTTTACACAGTCAATCCAATCCTCTACTATGATATTCCTCCTCCTTCTTCTTCAGCCTTTTACTCCTTCTACCTATCACCTCCCAGCCTGTTAGATTGGTCTTAGGGAAGGTTAACAGGTCAGTATGGTGTTGGGCCTACACAATCGATTCTTTGCCTCTAACTCCCCCCATCTTTTTTCATCCTTAAGCATGGTTGTGAGGATTACTTTTCACCTTGCTTGGAATTTTGTTTTTCTTAACATTTTTTTTAATGTTATAATTTGTTTTAGCTGATGGTGGATAAGTTGAAGGGATTGGCATGGATACCATGTGAGGCTAAGACAATGAGATAACATGATTACTGCAGTTTGCCACATCACAGAAACCCATAGATTAACATATATGATACTGTACTCCATTGCCATGGAAAGCGATTAAACAGGGAAACACCAAACTTCATTAGTACTACACTGTATATCTCAGCCTAGAGAGAGAGACATGTTCCAAAGAAATAATAAAAGATAAACAATAGTGAATTTCTTTTTTTTCCTACAGTGAGAGTCCATAACAATTAATTGTTTTGTTACCTATATACTGCAATCATAGAATTGAGTGTACTTTATATCATAAAAAGCACCATTTATTTATAATTATCTGTTTTTTTTAATTCTCTCCTTCAGCCCTCCCCAAGGGGTACAGATTCATTCATAATAAAAAAATAAAAACAGGAAAGAAAACAAGAAATACATTAGCTCCCCACACTTATAAAGGCTGGGAAAGAATCGCCCCTTTTCTGTTTAGAGTCCCAAGGAGCAAGGACTTTAAAAAAAGGCAGATCTTTCTAAAAAAAATAGAAAAACAAATTCTCTTTTTTTTCAACAATCTCTAACATACAAAGATATTCAACTATCCAATGCATTGCACTTGGTTTCAATCAAGAACTGTTATTCTTTTTTTTCCTTTGACAAAATACTTGTCAAATCTCCATCACAAATAACAAGTAAGGTGGCCTTAATAAGTTTTCCTTTTTTAGATTGCTTTTTTTATTAAGTTGTAAATGAAAAAAAAAGGTTTGCGCAATCACCCTAGTGCTGAAGCAGTGGGTTTTGTTGTTTACTGAACGAAATAGGGGCGTACAGACGGAACCAAGATGGGAAACTAATGGACAACTGATGTTATCCCAAAGCTGACATGATTTGCGGGGACATTTTCTTATAAAATGAAATAATTTCTATCGATACATTAGAGACAGCACACCCCGGTTCACTGAGTCTACTTCTAATGTGATGTTTGAGGGTACATTAACTGACAGGGCAATTGTCAGCTGGGTACCAATGAGGGTCTCACAGAGGAGAATCCCCATAGAATATGATGCCATTGGGACCTAATAATCTTGGGATAACAGAATTCCTGTGGACGCCTACTGAATGAGCTTCCTGTAATATAGGTTTCTCCAGCAGTTTTCCCACCTGGTTTATTCATCAGTCCCTCTTTGTGCATTTACTGAGTCAAGAACAGTTTGCTGTTACCAGGCATTGTTCCTCTTTAAGCAGCTGTGATTTTTTTTTTCTTCTTTTTTTTTCAATTTTTTTTTTGTGTGTGAGAGATTGCTATGGAGAAAGTGGCTGATACAGTGTGAGGGTAAGACTGTAATAACCACTGAGATGTCTATCAATGTTACAGCTTTGCACACTCAACCAATCAACCCTCAGGAGATCGTCTACCTAACCCAATGTGGATCTTGTTCATGGCAGGGAATAAAGTAATGGGGGAATTAAGAAAAGGGTTGACGTTTATTTTAAAACTTTAGAATGGATGATTTAAATAAGCAAGGCTGTTGGATTGTCAAGCAGTCTTGCATTAAGGCAAGGCAGATTCCTGTCCTGGTTGGTGATGTGGGCATGTAGGTGTACCATCCAGGTGTGGGGAAGGATGATGCACTGGGAAAGACTCCAGCCTGGTCCGGAATACGCTATTGCAGCTTGCATGCTACACTCAACCTCAAGAAACAGTCACAGCCATTTCGGTTTCCTTCCTGAAACATCAAACTTCCACCACCAGAGGTCGAGCTGAATCTCCTGCAGGAAGAGGGGAGAACTATTCTGCAGGGATCTGGGAGATCAATAGAGCTTTCTGTGCCCAGTTTCACCACAAAGGTGCTTCTGCTCCTGCTAGGGTCTCCATCAGAGCAGCAGGAGTGGAGGGGAAACCCATGGAAATTAAAACACAGTCAAGGTGGACTGCACTTCAAAGAGTCTGCATTTGGTGCCGAGTATTTTGGGACCTACCCAAGAGGAATTGAAGGTTGCTACATAATCATTACGGAAAGAAATAATGGGATTTATGAGATTTGTTTATGGCCTCCCTTCCCACCTCTGGGTTACCCAGTGTTACTATTGGTTGGACATAAAAGAGTTTATTGAAAACAAACTCAAAGGCATCTTCCAAATTTTCCCTTCAAAGACAGCAATGTGATCCCTATCAACCTGACCCTGGACAATTACTGTTTAAACAGTAGATATACCCATTTCCTAGACCCGTGTTCTCCTCTTTCCCCAGGCAAATGTCGTTGGTTAACCATGAACATTCCTGTGGAATGGTGTAGTCCAGCCCCCTGTAATCCCTGTAAACTAAAATACCTCATACTAGGGAATGGGCATATAGCACTAACTTATTAGTCCTAAGGACAGTTTTAAGGGAATGATGGGAAATGGGAACAAGGAAGAGGCACGTGGTCAGGTGCTAGAGAAACACACCTCATCCACTGCCACTTCCAGTCCCACTCAGATGGAGTGGACCTTTTCTTTCAGATTCCTTGCTGGCTGGGCCACTTCACCTGACTGGATGCAGAGCGTAACCATGGGTGGAGTAAGCTGGTATCATTGGCTAAACTTTAGCCAGTTTCTCAGTCGATATTACAGTCTTTTAACTGAGTTGTACAGAGAGACATTATCCCTTTTGTCTGTCTTTACACATAGTATCCCAAAGGTTTCACAAACTGAATCCAATCTGCAATCTCTTCAAAACTTCCCTGGCGGGGGGTGCGGGGGGTGTTAGAGAGTGGGAACGAGAGCCACTATTAGCTAGGGGGTGAGAGTATGATAGATTTGCCTTTCCCAGAGTGGAACTTTGCAGTTGGGAGACGGTGGTGGAGTATCCGAGGGCAGGAAGGGAGTGTGGAGAGTCTCTTAAAATGCCAGATGGCTTTTGTTGCCTCTGCACTGCAGTAGGGGAAAGGGACGAGGCTTCCCTGTCACCGTAACCCGTTATCAATCCAGCTCCTCAGAAGCCTTGGAGCATGGTGGGTGGGGCAGGGCGGGGAGGGCAGTCTGAGTGTGGCAGTCCCGGGGAACGGTGGGGGAGGGGGGAATGAGAACTGCAGGAGCCAAGACTCCTATTTCTCCATTTCTCTCTACCCAGTTCCAACAATGACCTCCTGTTCGTCTATGCCATAAACCGTTCAGGAGGAGAGTGATATTGTCAGCTGGTGGGCAAGCTGAAGGTGGCATCATAGCAGGGTGAGAGTGGTTTCCTGGTAATCCCCACACCCCTTGGCAAGAGGGAATATTGGGATCGCTCTAAGTGGTCCTCTGACCACAGACTTCCTCTTCGCCCTTCTCAAGGTCGTCTGGCCTCGCAGTCAATCTAGGCAAGATGCACAGATCCGGAGAGAGGGTTGAATTAGGGGGCAGCATTGATAGGAGTGGGGGGGGCAAACTTCAGATCACGGACGAAAAGAGCTCTGCAAACATCACCAAATCTTGTGGGAAGTAGATGGAGCGTTCCACAATTATCTTGCAGAGAGCTCACGAGTCAGGGGACAGTTCTCTGCCTTCCTCACGCTCCCAACTGCACCATCAGATTGAAGCAGGGAGGTCTGGGGTGTGGCGATGGGGGAGGAGGGCATGGACTGGGGTCTGAGGGGTGGGAGCCCTTGTCGAATCACGTGGCTTTCCTATCGATGCTTTAAAGGTGGGAGCCAGCCTCAGGAAAGAACAGAAAGGAAACAAAAGGGGACATTGCCTCTTTAAGTGTCAAATGTGAGCTGTTGTTATGCTGTGCTTAATATGAACCAGAATAGTAGGCCCCTTGGCATGAAACAGGTAGCTTTTGCGTTTGTTAAATCTGCAAGAACTTCAACCAGATTTTTTTTTTCTTTTTCTTTTAAGCGATAAACCAGAAAGCAAAGCCAAAACTATCACTACCCAGAATGCAAGCAGGAAAAAAATTCCCTAACAGTGATGATTCTTTACAAAGCCTATCTAGTTCAAATGCAGTGTGACATCTAGAAATGCTTTATTTTCTCTGTGTTGAACTTGAAGAGATGCTCATCTCGTGAAGTGACCCCTACCATTTCCATCCACTTCCACCCTCCACCCCCCCACCGGCCAAATCCAAAACGAAACGCTCAAATCCACTTGCATCACTGCATTAGACTCTGGTTAATGAGTCTGCTCAGTGAGTTATTGGGTCACTCAATGATTTGTCAGCAACACTGATTCCACCCACATGGTTCAGATAGATAAATTACAGGTCATTTAAGGTACGCCTCTATCTAGCCCCGTTTTGGTTGTTGAGCAGATGCTGAGGATTCCATGTCTGGCCCAGGAGCCCGCCTTGCCTGAGGTACACTCCTATACTGAGATTCTTTCATAGCGTTTGCTGATTTTGAACTATCTCCTACTTTACCATAGCAACCTCATGAATAACTGTGTGAACAGGCCCAGTGAACACATGGGATGTATTTTCTCAAGCAGGCTCAATCTCGCAGCAAGTTTAAAGAGCTGATGTCTCTTGGAGAGGGAACAGTAAATCGGTCCCCACTGACATTGTAACTCTCAGCAAAACGTCCCATCCAGACCTGATAGAAATTTGTAAGACTATGAGAGGCATAGGTAGGGGCAGCAGTCAGAATCTTTCTCCCAGGACAGGGAAGTCAAATACTGAAGGACATGCATTTAAGGCGAAAGGGGAAAAGGTTTAAAGGAGATGTGAAGGGCAAGTTTTTTTTTTACACAGGGAGTGTTTGGTGACTGGAATGTGCTGCCCAGGGTGGTGGTAAAGGCCGATATGATAGAGGCACATAGGAGGGTCCAGATAGGTGCATGAGTGTGCAGGAAAATGAAGGATATAGGTCATGTTCAGACAGAAGGGAAACTATTTAATTGGGCATGGTGTTTGGCTCTGACATTGGCTAATTCCTGTGCTGTACCATTCTATGTTCTGTAGTACATGTCAGATCACAGGGTCTCCCTGATAGAAGTTTATAAGGTGATGAGGGGCCAGTATCTTTTTCCAGGGTTGAAATCTCTTACACTGGAGGGCTTGCATTTGGGGTGAGAGGAGGAGAGTTTGCAGGAGATCTTTGCAGGGTGGTGGGTACCTGAAATGTGTTGCCAGGGCTGGTGATCAAGGCAAGTGTGAAAGAGGCATCTAGGAGGGTTTTAGATCGACGCGCGAGAATGGAGGGGATGTGGACATAGTGTAGGCCGAAGGAATAGTTTAGTGGTTCGTCCTGGGAAGGGTACACCAGTTCAGGCCACCCCAACACACTGAGTGTTCAAGCCCTTTCTCAGCTGGCCTAGCCTCTGACAACCAGCACAGACCATGGGGTGGTACTAAAGGAGGCCATTCAGCCCATCTGAGGAAATCATGTTCTTTGGCAGGACCTTCCAATTGCTTCCCAGCCTAGCAAACCTTTCCCCTTCAGGCTGTTGTTACCCACTTCCCTCTGAGAGGGAGATCGGACTCCACTGTCCCCGCAGACCGAGCTTCTAGTTCACAGCTGCCCTTCATAGGAGGATAGTGAGAAGGTAGTGGAGGGTGCTCGGTAAGGACAGGGGAGGCACTGGGGGTGAAGAAGTGAAAACATGTGAGGGGTGGAGGGGCAAGGAGAGGAGGGTAGGGTATGCCAGCAGGATAGGAAAGGACGAAACAGTGTTGGAGGAACCTCTGGCTGGAGAGAGGATGCGAGTGTCTGGGATGGGTTCAGGAACAGGTTGAGCACAGAGGAATGAGTAGGATTGCCACCTTATAATCTTCTATCAGGTCTTCCCTGTGATATGTCCTGTACTCAAGAACATAGGACTACACAGCACAGGAACAGGCCCTATGCCCCACAATGTTTGCACTGAGTACCAGGCCAAATTAAAATAAATCTGCCTGACCTGCTGAGATACTTCAGCATTGTGTGTGTGTGTTGCTTTAAACTAAATTCTTTCAGCTTGTATCTGATCCACATCCCTCCATTCCCAGTGGATAATCAATAATAACAAGTCTGCGGTGGAATCCTGTGTTACGTCACTCTGACCCTTGAAAGATTGTTACTCAATGGAGAAATGAGCGACTGCGTAATGCTATTAGTGAGCGAATTAACGCATGGGGTGCTCTGCCCAATATCGGCGAAACTTAGCCAAGATCTCTCGCACACCCATGCCCCCTCCCCAGTTTTTAAATTTTTGCCAGGTAATTCAGTTCTACCACCTCGATCCAGAACTGAAGGGTGTGGAAATGGGGAGAGCTGTCCCCAGCCTCTGGGCCATAGTCTACACTGAGCCACGACGGCATGGAGCTGTGTAGATGAGCATCTCCCCTTCTGCAACCTGTAATGTGTACTGTTACCCAGTAATTGTGGACTCGCTGAACAAGCTTTTCATTTGGTGGAAGTATCATTTACACCTTCAAGGACAAGAAAGTCATTGGAGATCACCTATCTGAAACGATTCCCTGTGTGCAGGTGGTTCCCACCCTGTGGCCCTGTCTCCATGTAACACTTTAATTGTTGTGAGCCTTTTCCTTCTTCATACACTCCCCTCTAGCCATCCCACAGCCCTCCCTCAACCCCACCTGCGTACAAAGTTAGGGGGAGAGGCCAACAGACTTCATAGTTGTGCTGAGGGCAATGCTATCACTCGGTCAACGAGGGAAGCCCTCACTCTAATTAGTGAGGCACAAAGTAGGCTCAGGAGGCCTGAGCCAGTCTCACACATCCTATCTTGGAGGGCAAGCGGCCACGATGCAGCAGGCACTGAGATCGAGACCTTGGGCCAGTGATGGAAACAACGGCGCGTTCTTACTGGGAAAGGGGTACCTCAGCGACCAGACATCAGTGCGGCCTGTCCAAGAGGCTCCTTCTCCCCTCCATGGCACCTCGTGGGGGAAATGGTCTAAATCACAGCCAGGCCACTTTCATTTATGGCCAAGACTGTCCGACACAGAATAGGGTTTGAGAGGCTGTAGCACATTTTGGTGGGGTAGATGGAGGGTGGGTTAACTATTTGGGTTTATTCTTCCATAGTTTATACATGTATATATTTATAAATATTTGAATACATTTATGCAGCCTTTAATGCATTTTAACAAGAGGCACTTAAAAAGATAATATCGCATTTGCATTGTAGGTTGTAGTGTTATTTCTTAAACAAAAAGGTTAATTCTGGGTTTGATCATGTACCATTTTTCTGGTGCACTTTACATCCATGAACCCTTCAGTCTTTGTTCGTAATACTGGTTAAAAGCTTAAAATCACGGTCCTTATTAAATGCAAACAAGTGATGCTTCCACCAAACTTGAAGCCTCATTACACTGCAAAATGTATGATGGCATTAGATGCCAATCTGAGTGGGAAAAAAATTGATTCCTATGGCCGGGGTTATTATTCTGAATTGTTTTGGATTCTCTTCCTTGAATGTGTGAGTTGTCCCAGACGGCTGGTGGTTTCATTTACAGTTCCCAGTGTTCAGCGATGATAGAATATCCCTTCCCCCCACCCCCTATCTCTCTCTCCCTCCTCCTGTCTCTCTCTTTATCTCTGTATATATATAAATATACAGTATATATGTATCTCTCTCTCTCTCTCTCTCTCTCTCTCTGCCAATTTTATTTGTGTCAAGGAAGGTATCAGGTGGTCTTGTCGCTGGCCAGTGGGAAAAGACTTGAAACTATCAGAGGAACCAAGACTGTGGAGAGACAAGGAGAACAAGAGAAAGGTCATTAATAGGATAAAACACAGACCAGAAGGTACATGGCATTACATCTAAAGAAAACGCTTCTAAATTCTTTATGAACTTTCTTCCTTGATGTTTTGTGCACATTGTACTCATCTTAGTCAGTGCCGAGAGTGCATCATTTCTCATTCCAGCGACTCTGACAGAGATATCTCATATTAGGTGCACTACAAATATGATGCTATATCACTCCCTTAGTAACACACACAAAATGCTGGAGGAACTCAGGCAACATCTGTAGACATTTTGAGCCCAGACCCTTCATCCGCCCCCTTCTTCTCCAGACCTAATGAAGAGTCTTGGCCAGAAGATTTGACTGTTTATTCCCCTCCATAGATGCTACCTGACTTGCTGAGTTCCTCCGGCATTTTGAGTGTGTATTGCTCAGGATTTGCAGCATCTGCAGAACATTTTGTGTTTATTGTTCCCTCGGCCATGTTCTTCAACCTTAAACCTTCAACTTCAAAGCTTGACTGATCCTGCACAGCATCTCATTGCAGGATTTCTCACCTATCGGTACCACCTCTGGATGCAAGTGGAACCTTCCAAATACAATTTGAGTTCCACATCTTCACTGGATATTGCCTGTTATTTCACAGGCACAGGAGGTGTTGGACAAAGTGTGCGTTGATACTTGTAAATAAAATGCACCATTCTTACCTGGTCTTGTCGTTAGAGTCACACACCATCCATCAAACACTCATTTATACTAATACTACTTTAATTTCCCCACATTCCATCCCAACAACTCCCCTCCTGCCCCTCCCCCGCACCCCCAGATTTCCCCTGCACCCACCCACTGGGTGTAATTCACACAGAGATACAACTCAACTTTGGGATGTGGGAGGAAACCGGGGTGCCTGGGTGACGCCCACTCAGTTACAGGGAGAATACACAACGGCAGAATTGAACCCGAGGTCTCTCTGTGAGGCAGTGGCTGCTCGACATGTGGCACAGTTTTTTTTTCTCTCCACACTGTCCTGTATAATTTATATTCTGTGTGTTGTCTGTACCCATGTGCCTATGATGCTGCTGATCACTGTCCCGGTACCTCACCATACTTGTGCACACCAAAGTCAACTCAGCTTGGCAACAGTGTGGTCACATCGGAAAAGATCCAGCAAAGTAAGTTATCTGAAGTATTACGATAACATTTAAAACTGAGGGCTGCCCCAGCATATCACTATGTGCGTTGCTTGTTAATGCAACTGATGCGCTTCACTGTATGTTTCGATGTATATGTGATAAATGAATCTGAATCTGAATTGGCAGTGAAACATCACCTTTGAGGGATAGACAGAGCTAAAGAAACCTCATCATTGCACTTTTAAAATAATTGCATCTAGGATTGAAATCAGACCTCAATGACAAAGTTGTAGTTAAGTATTTGCTGAAGGTTAATCTAATGTGTCTAATGAATTCAATTTGTCAGAGCATTACCCTGAGACCGCTGCAGTTCCTCTGATGGCCACCAGGGGTCGGTGTTTCTCCGCTCAAAGGATCCAAGGACGGCAGTGCACTATGCCAAAGGGGGAGGTTTATGGTTCATTGTTCAAACCTGCAGGGCAGTTTTATGTCCATACAGCTTGCTTCATTAATTTCACGTAAGAAGCTTTAGATACTTGCAAAGGATCAACTTAAGAATGTAGATTAGTGTGCATTTACGTTTATATTAACATTTTAAATTGGTAAATTGGTTTATTATTGTCACATGTTCTGAAATACAGTGAAAAACTCGCTTTGCCCAATTCATTACAACAGGTAGTTCAAGGGAAAACAATAACAGAATACAGAATAAAGTGTTTCTGTTACTGTTAAAGTGCAGTGCAGGCAGACAATAAGTTCATAATGATGTAAATTTAGTTCAAGAGTCCAAATTGGGGAACCATTCAATAGTCTTATAACAGTGTTATAAGTTGTTCTTGTGTGTTTTGGCACGTGTTTTCAGGTTTTGCTTGCTGGAAGATGGGTAAAGTGTAAATGCCAATCCATGGAGGGGAAGTTGGTTTGTAGAAATATAAGTGGAACATCCTCTGTATTGAATATCTATTTATCAATCTTGTGTCTCTAACCCTCTCTATCTAAACTCGCTCCTCCTCTCTATCCAACTACTCTATTATCCTTCCATATTAACCTCTAATCCATCACGGACACAACCCTCCCCATCATCAAGGACATCTTCAAGAAACAGAGTCTGAAGAAGGCAGCATCTATCTGAGAACCCACACCATCTGGAACACGCTCTCGTCTCATTACTACACTCAGGGAGGAGGCACATGAAAATGAAGAATCACACATAATGACTCAAAAACAGCTTCATCCCCTCTGCCTTCGGATTTCTGAATGGTCCATGAACCTGTGAACACTACCTCGTTAGTTCTTTATTGTTGCACTGTCTATTTATTTTGTAATTTACAGTAATTTTATGAGTTTGCTCGGTATTGCTGCTTGGATTGGAGAGCAAGACTTATGAAGGTAGACTCAGCAAGCTAGCGTTTTTCTCTTTGGAGCAAAGGAGGATGAGAGGTAACTTGATCCTCTTCATCATCATGTGTCGTGTCGTATGATGTCGTGTCTTGACCATGATTGTCCTTGGCAAGTCCTTCTACAGAAGTGGCTTGCCATTGCCTTCTTCTGGGCAGTGTCTTTACAAGATGGGTGGCCCCAGCCATTATCTATACTCTTCTAAGATTGTTTGCATAACCAGGACTGTGGTTGCATAACCAGGACTTGTGATATGCATCAGCTGCTCAGACAACCATCCACCTCCTGCTCCCATGTCTTCACGTGCCCCTGATCGGGGGGCTAAGCAGATGCTACACCTTGCCTGAGGGTGACCTGCAGGTTAGTGGAGGGAAGGAGCACCTCACACCTCCTTTGGTAGAGATGTATCTCCACCCCGTCACCCAGTTGTAACTTGATAGAGATGTACAAGATGATAAAAGGCAAAGTACGAGTGGACAGCCAGAGACTCATTCCCAGGGTGGCATTGGATGACACCAGGGGGCATCATTTTAAATTGATTGAAGCAAAGTATAGTTGGGGGGCGGAGTGTCAGAGGTAAATATTTTTACACGGAGCGATGGGTGTGTGGATTGCCCTGTTGGGGATGGTGGTAGAGGTAATGTTAGGGATCTAGGAGGTTATAAGGAGAACAAGAAGGAGCTTAAAGAGGAAATTAGGAGAGCCAGAAGGGGCCATGAGAAGGCCTTGGCGGGCAGGATTAAGGAAAACCCCAAGGCATTCTACAAGTATGTGAAGGGCAAGAGGATAAGACATGAAAGAATAGGACCTATCAAGTGTGACAGTGGGAAAGTGTGTATAGAAGTAGAGGAAATAGCCTGGGTACTTAATAAATACTTTACTTCAGTATTCACTATGGAAAAGGATCTTGGTGATCCTAGTGCAGACTGAAAAGTTCGAGCATGTAGATATTAAGAAAGAGGATGTGCTGGAGCTTTTGGAAAGCATCAAGTTGGATAAGTCGCCGGGACCGGATGAGATGTACCCCAGACTACTGTGAGAGGCGAGGGAGGAGATTGCTGAGCCTCTGGCAATGATCTTTGCATCATCAATGGGAACGGGAGAGGTTCCGGAGGATTGGAGGGTTGCAGATGTTGTTCCTTTATTCAAGAAAGGGAGTAGAGATAGCCCAGGAAATTATAGACCAGTGAGTCTTACATTTGGAGAGGTAAAATATGATTAGGAATAGTCAGCATGGCTTTGTCAAGGGCAGGTCGTGCCTTACGAGCCTGATTGAATTTTTTGAGGATGTGACTAAACACATTGACGAAGGAAGAGCAGTAGATGTAGTGTATATGGATTTCAGCAAGGCATTTGATAAGGTACCCCATGCAAGGCTTATTGAGAAAGTAAGGAGGCATGGGATCCAAGGGGACATTGCTTTGTGGATCCAGAATTGGCTTGCCCGCTGAAGGCAAAGAGTGGTTGTAGACGGGTCATATTCTGCATGGAGGTCGGTGACCAGTGGTGTGCCTCAGGGATCTGTTCTCGGACCCTTACTCTTCGTGATTTTTATAAATGACCTGGATGAGGAAGTGGAGGGATGGGTTAGTAAGTTTGCTGATGACACAAAGGTTGGAGGTGTTGTGGATAGTGTGGAGGGCTGTCAGAGGTTACAGCGGGACATTGATAGGATGCAAAACTGGGCTGAGAAGTGGCAGATGGAGTTCAACCCAGATAAGTGTGAAGTGGTTCATTTTGGTACGTCAAATATGATGGCAGAATGTAGTATTAATGGTAAGACTCTTGGCCATGCGGAGGATCAGAGGGATCTTGGGGTCCGAGTCCATAGGACGCTCAAAGCAGCTGCGCAGGTTGACTCTGTGGTTAAGAAGGCATATGGTGTATTGGCCTTCATTAATCATGGAATTGAATTTAGAAGCCGAGAGGAAATGTTGCAGCTATATAGGACCCTGGTCAGACCCCACTTGGAGTATTGTGCTCAGTTCTGGTCGCCTCACTACAGGAAGGATGTGGAAGCCATAGAAAGGGTGCAGAGGAGATTTCCAAGGATGTTGCCTGGATTGGGGAGCATGCCTTATGAAAACAGGTTGAGTGAACTCAGCCTTTTCTCCTTGGAGCGACGGAGGATGAGAGGAAACCTGATAGAGGTGTACAAGATGATGAGAGGCATTGATCGTGTGGATAGTCAGAGACTTTTTCCCAGGGCTGAAATGGTTGCCACAAGAGGACACAAGTTTAAGGTGCTGGGGAGTAGGTACAGAGGTGATGACAGGGGTAAGTTTTTTACTCAGAGAGTGGTGAGTGCATGGACTGGGCTACCAGCAACGGTGGTGGAGGTGGATACAATAGGGTCTTTTAAGAGTGTTTTAGATAGGTATATGGAGCTTAGAAAAATAGAGGGCTATGGTGAAGCCTAGTAATTTCTAAGGTAGGGACAAGTTCAGCACAACTTTGTGGGTTGAAGGGCCTGTATTGTGCTGTAGGTTTTCTATGTTTCTATGTTCATGGATATAGGCAGACAAAAAGGGGAGAGGAAAAGGATTAGAGCAAATTATTCTGGATGCATGTAGTCTTTGAGTTTTGTTTGCAAAGACATTTCACTTTTTCTCACCTGGTGAATCAGTTCCTCTGAAATTACTGCTCTAACGCAATGAGTCATTAACAGTGTTTCAACAACTGACGACGCAGAGCCTGCCGTGGGAATAACGCAGTTGGCAGAGATAAGGGCAAAGGACAAGTCTGCATAAATGACCAAATTGGGGGTGGGGGGTGAAGTCCAGCCCATAACCAGAGACTTTTTCCTAGGGCAGAATTTCCTCCAGTTTTAAGGTGTTGGGGGGAGGGAGAAAGAGGTGTGAGGTAGGATTTTTACACAGAGAGCCGTAGATGTATGGAATAAGCTGCCATGGGTGGTGGGAAAGGCAAATACATTATGGACGTGGACAAAAGAAAAATGAAGGGTTACTACCTGTGTAGGAGGGAAGGGTTAGATTAGACGGGCTGAAAGGTCTATACTGTAATGTTCCATGTTCCATGTTCCCAGCCCATCCAAAATTCCTCAAAGGTAAATGTCTCAGGTCCAAATCTTCCATGCCCCTCCATTCACAGATCCCTCCACCCTCCATTCACAGATCCCTACACCCTCCATTCACAGATCCCTCCACCCTCCATTCACAGATCCCTACACACCCTCCATTCACAGATCCCTACACCCTCCATTCACAGATCCCTCCATGCCCCTCCATTCACCGATCCCTCCACGCCCCTCCATTCACAGGTCCCTCCATGCCCCTCCATTCACAGATCCTGCCACACCCCTCCATTCACATATCCCTCCACGCCCCTCCATTCACAGATCTCTTACTGTATGGTGAGTAGAACTGTAAACAGTGATCAACTTATCGAATGGTGAAAGGCCTAGATGGGGTGGATGTGGAGAGGGTATGAAGAGGATGTTTCCTATAGTGGCGGAGTCCAGGACCAGAGGGCACACCCTCAGAAAGGAAGGAAGTCCATTTCGAACAGGAATGAAGAACATTTCTTTAACCAGAGAGTGGTGAATCTGTGGAATTTATTGCCACAGATGGCTATGGAGGATAAGTCATTCAATACACTTAAATTAGTGGTTGATTAGTTCTTGATTAGTAAGGGCTGGAGAAAGTAGGAGAGTGAGGTTGAGAGGGATAATAAATCAGCCATGATGGAATGGCAGAGCAGACTCGATGGGTCAAATGGCCTAATTTTGCTCCTGTGTCTTGTTGTCTTATGGTGGTCTGACTCATATTGGAAAACCCCTTTCTCATGCATACAATGCCACTGTCTCCCTCTGCGGGGAGGTCACAATATAGTGGGCAGAGATTCAGAGTAACTGGAGGAGAGAGAGGGGTCAGTTTCCTTCCCTCACAGAGCGGTAGGAACCTGGAACGTGCAGTCTGAAAGGGTGGTGAAGGCAGAATATCTCTGCCACGTTTCAAACATGCACAAGTGTGTAGAGACCAGTGTTGCAATGTGTGCACTTGGATCCAGCACTGGTCAATCTGCAGGACAACTGAGCTGTGCTGGAGGTGAAATTCAGCCCCATCACAGCTATGATTTAATATTAACAATAAAGATTAGCTTTATACATCAAACTATCGAAACATACAGTGAAATGTGTTGTTGGTATCAACACTGCCTGAGGATTTTCTGGGGGCATCCCGCAATTGTCACCATGCTTCCAGTGCCAACGTAACATACCCACAACTTACAAACCCTAACCCGTACGTGGTTGGAATGTGGGGGGAAACTGGAGCACCTGCACGAGGAAAACACAGAAACGCCTTGCAGACAGTGGCAGGAATTGAACCCCAAGCCGCGACTACTGGAGCTGTACAACCATGTGCTAACCACTACATTACTATGCCAACCTTTCAGTCATCTTATTGACCTGACCTGTTGCCTTGAAGGATCTTCGGCATACTTTGCAAAGTCACTCTGTTCCATCGCACTACTCAATACTTATTATACGTTTGCTTCCCCCAGCAGCACCTCATGCTTAGATTCATGGAGCCGCACAGCAGAGACATGTAACTCATCCATGCTGACTCTGTTGCCTTGTCCCATCTGCCCACATTTGGACCATAACCCTCTAAACTCCATTTGCCACTTTCCTACTCAAATGGCCCGACTGCCCTCACCCTCCTGCAACCTAAAGTTCTCTGCTTTTGATCAACCACACAGCTAATTCCAATATTGCCTGCAAACCACTTCTAGAGTCGCGGGGTCAGACACAATGGAAACAGGCACTTCCGCTCGACCACGTGATGCAGATCAAGATGGCCGACTAAATTTGTGGCTTTTGCCAGTGTTTGGCCCATTTTCCATTTAGCCATAGCCTGACTTTTAGATCAAAATCTTTCCTGTATAGTTCACTAACCGCGAGGCCCGTAGCTAGTGTCCTCCCAATCTCACAACACTGGCCGGGTGCAAGATCGGGGTAAAATTCCCACTGCTGTCAGCATGGAGTTTGTACATTCTCCCCAGAACTGCTTGGGATTCTTCCGGGTGCTCCGCTTTCCTCCCACATTCCAAGCATGCACGAGTTAGAGTTGGGAGGTTGTGGGCATGTTACGTTGGAGCCGGAAGCATGGCAACACTTGCTGGCTGCCCCCAGAGCATCCTCGGACTGTGTCGGTCATGGACACAAATGACGCATTTCTCTCTGTGTTTTGATGTACATCTGATAAATAAAACGAATCTAATCTAACCTTGCTGCTCTTCCCTTCCTCGGAGTTTTAATACTCCCCCCTCTCCACTTGGTCATGGTCATGTTGGGCTTTCTAGGATCATGCTGTACTCAGTCGAACCACTGTGTTTCCTGCTTTGAGACGCTGACCACACTGTGCAAGTATTTGGAGACAGAGGGACTGCAGATGTTGGAATCTGCAGAAACAAACAATGTACTCCTGGACGAACTCTGGGTTGAACAGCATCTGTGGGGGTGAAAGGATAGTCGATGTCTCGGGTCAAGGCCCTTCACCAGGAGTGGTCTCTGAGATGGTGCTCATTCAGTCCCGATGAAGGGTCTCGACCCAAAGCATATCGTCCGTTTCCCTCCATAGTTTGCTGTCTGATTCACTAAGTTCCTCCAGCACCTTGTGCATTGCTTCAGAAGTGCCTGAAGGGCTGTTAAAGGTTATGGAGTCTAAGGGGCAGGGGGTGTGAAATGGGCTACAGGAGTTAATGTCCTCCTGTGTCTCAGCAACACCCAGAGAGGCGAGGGGAACGACATCGTAGTTTGTAGCCCTCCAGGTGCCAGGGCTGTCCCTACCTCCTCTCCTGTGTTAAGGCATAGACCATTTTCTAAAAAGGGAGCAAGTTCAGAAATCAGAGGTGTAGGGGACTTGGGAGTCCACGTGCAAGATTCCCTAAAGATTAACTTGCAGGTTTAGTTGGTGGTGAGGAAGTGCAGCGTTAGCATTCATTCCGAAAGGACGAGAATATAAAAGCAAGTATGCGATGCTGAGGCTTTCCGAGGCATTGGTCCGACTGCACTAGGAGTATTGTGAGCAGTTTTGGGCTGCTTATCTAAGGAAGGATGCACTGACATTGGAGAGGATCCAGAGGAAATTCACAATAATGATCCCAGGAATGAAAGGGTTAACAAATGAAGAGCATTTGATGGCTCTGAGCCTGTACTCACTGGAGTTTAAAAGAACGAGGCAGGGATCTCATTGAAATCCATGGAATATTGAAATGCCAAGATAGAGTGGAGGTGGAAAGGATGTTTCCTGTAGAGGGGGAGTCTAGCACCAAAAGGCACAGCTTCAGAATCGAAGGATAAGTAGATACTTCATTGATCCTAAAGGAAATTACAGTGTCACTGTAGCATTATAAGTACACAAATCTAAATATTAGAAGAGAAATAGAAAGAATAAAAATAAGTTACCACAAACAGTCTAACAGGAGGAGGTCATCACTTCCCCGGCTACAGATGATTCATTATAGAGCCTAATGGCCGAGGTAAGAATAACCTCATATCGTGCTCTTTGGCGCAGCGCACTGGTCTTAGTCTATAGAACAGAGATTAAGAGATACTTCTGTAGCTAGAGGGTAGGGAATCTGTAGAATTCATTGCCAAAGACAGCAGTAGAGACCAAGTCCTTTGGTATATTTAGAGCAGAGTTTGATAAATTCTAGATTAGTAAGGGTGTCAAAGGTACTGGGAGAAGGCAAGAAAATGGGATTGAGAGGGATACTATTCATCCACGATGAAATGGCAGAGCAGACTTGATGGGCTGAATGGCCTAAATCTGCTCCTCTGCCTTACAGTGTTTCGTTCCTTTATAATTCTCTCCGCACTGAGTTAACTCTCCCTGCAAAGCCGGGTCTGGACTAGCACAGAAACCATCAGCTACAAGAGGGCCTCTCTGTTGTTTCCTTGACGACTCCTTCAGTGCCTTCCCCTCCGCCCCACTCCTCATCATCAAACCAACCCCCCCCCCCACCAAGTTCAAGTTCAACTTTGTGTTGCATCATGTCTGGTTACCCGGGTTACCAGACAGACTAGACGTGACTGTCACCAGGAAGAAACTTTCTCTTCCTGCCTCTCCGGCTGCCCCAACCCACAACTGCGCACCCCGGCCATGGCCAGCACAACTGTTCACAAAGTTTGCTTCTACGAGTGTGCAAAACTCTGGCTTGCCAAACCTCCCCGAGACCACAACCAGTGCCAGTGGAGACTTTATGCTGTGTGTGCGCGTTTGACACTCGGGTTAACAAAACGAAGGAGGGGCTAGAGTCCAGTTCCTCACGATTCTCCCCTGAGAGATTTCTTCAGAAATGTGAAACAGTTTATATAAATCATTTTCAAACTTGGGAGAATTACAGCGAGCTGCAATTTAACCCCACAGGTGCTGAATCATTTTAGAATTCTTTATGTCTGTGTCTCTTTGCCTGGGAGTTTGTTCCGCACATACTGCTGAGTAGTTCTGTGCCACAGCATATTAACCTGAACAAGTCGCCACTTCGGTCTAGTCTCTGCAAATCCTTCCTGACCCAAAGTCCACTGGTTTTCAGCTGTAGGAAGAGGACTAGAGCAGAGCTGGACAGTATACACACACAAACACCACACACACACACACACACACACACACACACACACTCCTGGGCTGCTCCAACAACATTTCCCAGACCAGTGGCCTCCCCCCCACAAGGAAGTGGACATATAGGTACATCACTACCTGAGGAATCTTCTCCTCCTTGGCTGTGGCTAAACCTTTGAGCTGGTTCTGGAACAGCACAGATTTGTAGAATACCAGTGGTGTCTTTTGAAGCTAATTAAACTTGTTGATGCATTAACAGAAAAAGGTGATAGAAGAAACGAGTGGATTCTCAGACATAGTTTAACAAAGCAGGTTAGTATGGACAGCATAGCTGGCCAGTTGATAGAACAGCAAGTCACAGCTCCAGAGACCTGGGGTCAGTCATGATCTGTGTGGAATTTACACGTCTCTCTGTGACCACATGGCTTTCCCTGAGTGCTCCGCTTTCCTCACATATGGGCCTTGGTATGTTAACTGGACTATGTATTTTGTCCCTAGTGCAAGTACGTGGTGGAATCTCAGAGGGGTTGATGAGAGTGTGGAGAGAAAAGGACCTTACGACATCGGATTAGAACTAGGCCACTCAGCCCATTGAGCCTGCTCTAATATTCCATCTTGACTGATCTATCTCCTTCCTTCTCCCTGTAACCGTTGATGCCCTGACTGATCAAGAACCCATCAACCTCTGCTTCAAACATACTCACTGACTTGGCCTCCAGTGCTGTCTGTGGCAATGGATTCCACAGATTCACCACATTCTGGCTAAAGAACTTCCTCCTCATTTCTTTTCTAAACGGAGCTTTCTCTATTCTGAGGCTGTGTCCTCAGTCCTAGACTCCCCCAGTATAAGAAACATCCTCTCCACATCCACTCTATCTAGGCCTTTCATTATTCAATAGGTTTCAATGAGATCCACCCTCATTCCAGCGAGCACAGGCCCACAGCCATCAAACACTCTTCATACCCCTTTCTTTCTCAGAATCATTCTTGTGAACCTCCTCTGGACCCTCTCCAACGACCACACATCCTTTCTGAGATAATGAGCCCAAAACTTTCAAGTGTGGACTGACCAATGCCGTATAAAACCTGAGTATTACATCTTTTCACTCATATTCCAGTCCTCTCAAAATGAATACTAACATTGCATTTGCCTTCCATACCACCAAATCAACCTGCAAGTTAACCTTTACGGTTTCCCACATAAGAACCTCCAGGACCCTTCGCGACTCTAATTTTGAATTTTCTCCCCATTGAGAAAATAGTCTACACCTTTATTCCTTCTACCAAACTGCATGACCATGTACTTCCCTACACTATATTCCTTCTTTATCCATTCTCTCAATCTGTCTAAGTCCTTCTGCAGACTCTCTGTTTCCTCAACACTAGCCGACGTTCTTTGTATTGTCTGCATACTTGGCCATAAAGCTGTCAATTCCATCATTCAAACAGTTGCATGTGATGTGAAAAGAAGTGGTCCCAATACTGACCCCTGCAGAACACTACAAGTCATTGGCAACCAACTGAAAAGGCCCCTTTATTCCCACTCTTTGCCTCCTGCCAGTCAGCCAATCTTCTATCCCTGTAATCTTTCCTGTAATACCATGGGCTCTTACCTTATTCAGCAGCCCCATTTGCAGCATCTTGTCAAAGGCCTTCTGAAAATCCAAGTGAACAATATCTATTAACTCTCCTTTGTCTATCCTGTCTGTTATTTCCTCAAAGATTTCCAACAGATTTCTCAGGCAAGAGAAACTGTTAGGGAGCCGTTCTGACTCTTGTCTAGTTTATCATGTGCCCGTTGAGCTCATCCTTAATAATGAATGAACTCCATCATCTTCCCAACCACTGCGGTCAGGCTAACTGGTCTATAATTTCTTCCTTCTGCCTCCCTCCCTTCATAAAGTGTGCAGTAATATTTGCAATGTTCCAGTCCTCTGGAGCCATTCCAGAACCTAGTGATATTTAAAAGATCATTACTAATGCCTCCACAATCAGCTCCCATTTTCAGAGCCCTGGGGTGTAGTCCATCTGGTCCACGGGACTTATCCACCTTCAGACCTTTCAGCTTCCCAAGCACCTTCTCCTTAGTGATGGCAATGATACGCACTTCTGCCCTGACACCCTCAAATTTCCAGCATACTGCTAGTGTCTTCTACAGTGAAGACTAACAAAAATACGTATTTAGTTCATCTGCTATCTCCTTGTCCCTGTTTACTACTTCTTCAGCATTGTTCCACAGCGGTCTGAAATCCACTCATGCCTCTTTTTTACTCTTTGTGTATCTGAAAAATGTTTTGGTATCCTCTTCTATACTATTGGCTAGCTTATCCATCTTTTCTCTCTTTATATATTTTTTTAAAGTTTTCCTTCTGTTAGTTTTCAAATTCTTCCCACTATTTTAAATTCCCACTATTTTTTGCTATACTTTATGCCCCCTCTTTTGCTTTTATGCGGCCTTTGACCTCCCTTGTCACTTCTTCATCTTCGCCATGTACTTATCCTGCGGTTTCCGCATTTCCCCCAGAAACTCCAGTCGTTGCTGCTCTGCCATCACCCCTGCCAGTGTTCCCTTCCAATCAACTTTGGCCAGCTCCTCTCTCATCCTGCTGTAATTCCCTTTACTCCACTGTAATACATCAGACTTTATCTTCTCCTTCTAAAACTGCGGGGTAAGTTCTTTTATATTATGATAACTGTCTCCTAAGGGTTCCTTTACTTTAAGCTCCTTAATCGAATCTGGTTCATTGCATAACATTAAATCTAGAATTGCCTTTCCCCTAGTTGGCTCAACCATAAGCAGCCCTAAGTTGCCATTTCATAGGCATTCTACAAACTCCCCCTCTTAGATCCAGCACCACCCTAATATTCCCAATCTACCAGCATATTGAAATCCCCCATGACCATCGTACCATTTCCCTTTTCACATGCCTTTTCTATGTCCCGTTGAAATTTCTATCCCACATCCTGGCTACTGTTTGGATCCAAGTACATCAGGGTCTTTTTACCCTTGTAGTTTCTTAACTTTACCCACAAGGATTCTACATCTTCCAATCATATATCACCTCTTTCTAAGGATTTTATTTCATTTTGACCAACAGAGCTACCCTACCCTTAACCATGGTGAACAAGCCTTCATCAGTCAACACATTGAGTATGGGAGTTGGGAAGTTGTGTTGCAGTTATATAAGATTGGTGAGACCACACTGGAGTACTGTGTACAGTTTTGGTCATGCTTCTGAAGATGTCATCAATGTTAGGAAGGTTGGTGCCCTTGATGGGACTGCCTGAGTTTACAACTTTCTGCATTTTTTCTGACCCTGTGCAGTGGCTTCTTCATACCAGATGGTGCTGCAACCAGTTAGAATGCTCTCCACGGTACATCTGTTGTTGATAGAATACTTGGGACATATCTAGTCACCTCAAACTCCTAATGAACTGTAGCCACTGTTGTGCCTTCCTTGTATTTGCATCAGTTTGTTGGGCCCAGAATAAATGTTCAGAGATGTTGACTCCCAGGAACTTGAAACTGCTCAGCCTTTCCACTGCTGATCCCTTGATGTGGACCCATTTGTGTTCCCTCAACTTCCCTTTCCAGGAGTCCACAGTCAACTCCTTGGCCTTCCTGACAATGAGTCTGAGGTTACTGCTGAAACACTGTCAGCTGACCCATCTCTCTCCTGTACGACTTCTCGTCACCACCTGAAATTCTGCCAACAACAGCTGTACCATCGATAAATTTATAGACGACGTTTGACCTGTGCCTAGCCACACAGTCATGGGTGGAGCACACCCATTAGATGCGCCAGTGTTGATTGTCAGCGAGAAGGAGGTGCTATTTCTGATCCACCCTGACGGTGTTCTCCTGACGAGGAAGTCAAGAATCCAGTCCCAGGTTTTGGAGCTTGTTGATTAGTACTAAGGGTATGATTGTGTTGAATGTTGAGTTGTAATCAATAAACAATAGTTGCTATTGTCTAGGTGATCCATGGTCGAGTGAAAAACCAGTAAGATTGCACCTGCTGTAGACCTATTGTATCAATAGACAAAGTACAATGGGTCCAGGACCTTGCTTATTGTATCAATAGACAAAGTACAATGGGTCCAGGACCTTGCTTGGACAGGAGTTGATTCTGGCCATGACCAACCTCTCAAAGTACAAGGGGTGATTGATAAGTTTGTGGCCTAAGGTAGAAGGAGTCAATTTTAGAAAACCTAGCACATTTATTTTTCAACATAGTTCCCTCCTACATTTACACACTTAGTCCAGCGATCGTGGAGCATATGGATCCCTTCTTTGTAGAAGTATTGGACTTCCAGAAGTGGTCCACAGTAGGGGTGATTGATAAGTTCAACTCCTTGAGTGATTATGCAGAAAATTTGAGGTTAATAACTCATCTCCTTCTACCTTAGGCCATGAGCTTATCAATCATCCCTGCTGCGGACCACTTCATCACAGTAAATGTGAGTGTAAAAGGTGAAAGACATTGAGGTAGCTCACTCTGCCCCTCTTGGGCACTGGTATGACTGTCATGGCACAGGTTTTCAGTTGTCTACCAGGTACACCATTCCGATATGACTTGCAAGGGGCCACCCTCTTCAGAGGTGTTCTGATGTCAGCCTCCGAAACAGAGATTACAGGGTCTCCAGATGCAGACAGGATTCACAGAGGTGTAACTTCATTCTCTCGTTCAAAGCGTGCATAAAAAACATTGAGCTTATCTGGGGGTGAAGCATCTGAGCAACTCATGATGTTATGTTTCAAGCTGTAGGAAGTAATGGCCTGAAAAACCCTGTCAGAACTGGTGGTAATAGGATTCTGATTCTAACTTCAATCAGAATTTTTTTAATGCTTAAAATAGCCTTCTTTTGGTCATACTTAGACCACAGATCTAGCCCTCAGCAAATCACAAATCTCCTGGGGCATCCTTGGCTTTTGGATTGGATATGTCCGATAAGTTCTTGAAGGTACACACTCGTCCGCACAGGTCTTCATGAAGTCGGTGACAACTGTGGCGTATTCATTCAGATTCAAAGACGAATCCCTGAATATTGTCTAGTCCACCTACTCAAAGCAGTCCTGTAAGCATTCCTCCTCCTCCCTCGATTGTACCTTCTTGGCCCTCACCACTGGTGCTCCGGTCTTTAGTCTCTACCCATATGCCAAGAGTAGACGCACAGGCAATGGGACTCACCAAATTTCAGCCATGGGATGACATGGTAAGCATTCTTGATGATGGTATAACAGTAGTGGTCAAGTGTGTTGGCTCCTCTGGTTCCGTAGGTTGATGGAAGGTATTCAGAGACTTCTTCAAGCTAGCATGGTTGAAATCCCCCGCAACGATAGGGCAAGCATCAGGGAGCGCTGTTTCATGACTGCTGATCACAGTGCCCAGCTACTCCAGTGTCTGTTGACGTTGAGCAGAGGTAGGAATGTACACTGCTACCAGGAGGATGGCAGAAACCTCCCTCGGCAGATAAAATGGTGAACACTTGACTGCTGGATGCCCCAGGTCTGATGAGCAGGATTGAGACTGAAACGCTACGTCTGTGCACCACGATGAGTTAATCATAAAGCATACTGTACCCCGTCAAGCTTTAAAAGACGCAGACGTCCTGTCTTTTGGGGGGATAATGGCAAGGTGGGGGTGAGCATACAATCTTTTTCCCAGGGAGGGGGTATTTGGTTGAGAATGTGCCACCACATCTACGGGTGAATGCATCAGATATTAAGAAAGAGGCCCTCTTCTCAATGGTGGACTTTAACCTACACAAAGTGGCCATTTTTTTAGGAACGTAATTAAATGGTCACGGAGTGTAATTTCATGGTCTTTTGCTACTGTAGCCCATCCACTTCAAAGCTCGATGTGCTGTTCATTTAGAAGTCCTCCTCTACACGCCATTGTTGCAACATGTGATTGTTTCAGTTACTGTCGCCTTCCTGTCAGCTTGAACCAGTCTGGCAATTCTCCTCTGACCTCGCTCATTAACAAGGTGTTTTGCCCACAGAACTGCCATTCACTGTATGTTTTTTGCTTTCCACACCATTTTCAGCAAACTTTAGAGACCGCTGAGCATAAAGATCCCAGGAGATCTGAAATGCTCAAACATTCTCTAGCATCAACAATCTGACTCGTACGGCCAGATTTGGGAACAGCTTCTTTCCAACTGTGATAAGACTGCTGAACGGATCCTGACCCGGATCTGGACCGTACCCTCCAAATATCCGGACCTGCCTCTCGGTTTTTTTTTGCATTACCTTACTTCCCATTTTTCTATTTTCTATTTATGATCTATAATTTAAATTTTTAATATTTACTATTGATTTGTAATCCAGGGAGCAGGAAGCGCAGAATCAAATATCACTGTGTTGATTGTACGTTCTAGTATCAATTGTTTGGCGACAATAAAGTATGAAGTATAAATAGCGGGAAGGGAGACCCTGGTTTTTGCTGTCCTCTGCATAGTCTTGAGGTCTGATGCCTTGCAGCTTCCACACCACACAATGACTCAGACAGACAGGACACTCTCAATGATGCTCCTGTAGAAAGTTGTTAGAATGGAGGCAGGAAGCCTTGCGTTTTGAGCTGCTTTTGGCCGTGCAGTCACGAGTCAGCAGTGTGAACGGCAGCGGACTGAGCACACGGCCCTGGGAGGCACCAGTGCTCAGCACAATGGAGCTTGAGAAGTTACTCCCAACTCAGACTGACTGGGGTCTTTCCATCCAGAGGTCCAAGAGCCAGTTACAGAGGGAGGTGTTGAGTCCCAACGAGGACAGTTTACCCACCAGCCTCTCAGGGATGATCGTGTTAAATATCCTGACGTACAAGGTATCGTTTTCTAGGTGACACAGGATGGAGTGGAGAGCTGAGGCTGTGGCATCACCAGTGAACCAGTTTGAGTGGTGGGCAAACCGTAAAGGGTTCAATGGAACTGAAAAGTGGGATTTTATATGATCCATTATTTGCTGCTCTAAGCACTTCATGATGGTTGCAGTCAGTGCCACTGGGCAGTGATCACTTAGGCCAGTTACCGTCACTCTCCTGGGCACCAGAACGATGGTTGCTGCCTTGAAGCCTGCAGGGACTAAGATGGCTGTTAGCTGGGCTGCGCGGTCCCTCAGCACCTGATCAGGTACGTTGTCCAGCTCCACTGCTTTACGTGTGTTAACCCTGGGTGGGATCCCCCTCACCTCAGCTGTGGCCGGAGCTCCGGGGGAGAGGGGACTTTCTCAATCTGCCATCATTCATTGCACCAAATCTTCCTGGAAAGCGTTCAGCCTACCGGGAAGGGAAGCCTCACTGCTGTTGAGTGCACTTGTAAACTGTTACGGTTTGTTTGCCTTGCCACATGCATCGCGTGAGCCTGGTGTCACAAAGGGGAAGGGGTGTAAACAGCAACAATCACAATGGCAGTGACTAGAAGAGACTGCACTTTACCAGTAAAACTCTATCTGTGGTGAACAATGAGCCATTACTACTGAGGTATTCGTACACCAGTTCTTCCTGACGCAGATCCTCTTCAGGTCTTGCTGGAGGTAGTAGCATTTCTGTTGACTCAAAAGGAGATTAGGCCTTCTAGCTGGATGGCTGAGTCTGGAGATGTGCCCTGGAGCCATGTTTCTTTCAGGACGAGTGTGCAGCAGTCTCTCATTTCCTGTTGGTTCAGATGCTGATGCAGGTAATCCAGTTTATTTTCTAGCAATTGGATGTTAGTGCCAGCCTGCAGGGATCCACTTTAAGTTTCACTTGAATATCAAAGCACTTACTATGCTTCTACACACTTGCACTCAGATTCTGACAGCCGCTTTCCTGAGTTGATGTAGCAGGCCACAGCATGGATTGAGGGCCCGGTCCAGTAGGCCATAGCATGGATCGAGGGCCCACTCCAGCGGGCCACAGCATGGATTGAGGGCCCACTCCAGTAGGCCGCAACATGGATCAAGGACCCACTCCAGCAGGCCAGAACATGGATCAAGACCCACTCCAGCAGGCCACAACATGGATCAAGACCAACTCCAGTAGGCTGCAGCATGGATCGAGGCCCCACTCCAGCAGGCCAGAACATGGATCAAGACCCACTCCAGCAGGCCGCAGCATGGATTGAGCCCCACTCCAGCAGGCTGCAGCATGAATCGAGGGCCCACTCCAGCAGGCTGCAGCATGGATCGAGGGCCCACTCCAGCAGGCCACAGCATGGATCGAGGGCCCACTCCAGCAGGCCACAGCATGGATCGAGGGCCCACTCCAGCAGGCTGCAGCATGGATCAAGGGCCCACTCCAGCATGCCACAGCATGGATCAAGTCCGACTCCAGCAGGCTGCAACATGGATCAAGGTCCCACTCCAGCAGGCTGCAGCATGGATCGAGGGCCCACTCCAGCAGGCAGCAGCATGGATCAAGGGCCCACTCCAGCAGGCTGGGGCATGGATCAAGGGCCCACTCCAGCAGGCTGCAGCATGGATCAAGGGCCCACTCCAGCAGGCAGCAACATGGATCAAGTGCCCACCCCAGCAGGCTGCAGCATGGATCAAGGGCCCACTGCAGCAGGCAGCAACATGGATCAAGGGCCCACTCCAGCAGGCTGAAGCATGGATCAAGGGCCCACTCCAGCAGTCCACAGCATGGATCAAAGACCCAATCCATGCAGTAGTCTGTAACTGTGCAGCAAATTCATTATCCTACTCCCTAGCAAGATATTCTTGCAGATTTTAGTGTTCTTTGTGATCAGCAGTGTTCTTAATCACAGGAAAGATGAACAGGACAAGAAATTTCACTGTTGATTGGAGACTGGGAGAGCTCTGTGATTGTGCATGCTGCCATCTGATGAAGATGCTTGCAAAAGAAAATCTGATTAGAAGGAACTCGACATCAACCCATTCATGAGCTGCATCAAGTACCTTTAATAGGCAGAAGAGGAAGGGACGCAAGAACGGGCTGCGTTTGTGACACTGACAATATTCTTCAGGACTTCTCTCTGTGTCGTGTGGGAGTGGACCGCAGGTTTCAGATGACACGTGACCCCTTCTCCCCTCAAGTTGCTGCCTGAGATTCTTTTAAGTATGGCCCAGAACTATTTCCAAGCACAATAGTGGTAGCATATGGAATCTATTCATTAATCCAGGGCATGCAGCCAAGCCATTAGTGCACCAAGCATTAATGGTTACCATTGAATGTGTCTTATCTAAATGTCACAAGCTATGTGTGGTTTCATGACACAAGAAGATAGGTTCTCCAAACCCATCGCACAAAGCTGCGAGCAAGTCAGCAGGGGTTCACACACACACAGCTGCTTCCCATCAAACATTTCAGCTCAACCAGCAGATACTTTCAGAGCAAGTTTGAAGGGAGAGCAAGGCTTGCACTTTCTACAACCTTGGGACATCCTGAGGCACACAGAGGCCAATCATATACCTTTGGAATTCAAGATTCAAGATTCTTCAGTATACGAGTGTAAAGGAGAACAAAATGATTGTTGCTCTGGATCCAGTGCAACATAAACAAACACAATAAGCATATAAAACACAAAAAAAATTTAAAAAAATGAAGTATGGAAGTAATCCTCTCAAACACAACATACACATCGATGTATCATTTGCATCACTGACCAACTGTTCTATCCATGGACTGATTGTATATGCATTAAGCGATGCTAAGTGATGTGTATGTAGTGGTGGTGGGGAGAGGTGGGATGGGTTAATGGGAGGAGGTGTTGATAAGCCTGATGGTTTAGGGGAAGTAACCGTAGTCCTGGCATGGATACTGACTAGCTTCTTCCCTGATGGAAGTGGGACAGTCCGTAAGCAGAGTGGATGGGAATGAAGTTAGACTAGTGACATAAGATGCAAAATCCCACAAGCATCAAAGAGATCACAGGCTGACCACCCGATTCTGTTGACTTTGTTTGAGGGAGGACGTCAGAGCATAAGACACCTTAGTCACCTGGATTAAATCATGACCTCTAGCGCTGTTTGTGTGGAGTTTGCACCTTCTTCTTATGGGTTTCCAGTTTGCTCCCACATCACAAAAATGTGCTGGTTGGCAGGTTAGTTGTTGCTGTCAGTTATCCCGGGTGTGGTTGGCAATTGGGACAGTGCTGAGAGAGATTAGCTTTAGCTTTATTTATTAACTGTCACATTCACACCGAAACATCTAAACACGCAGTGAAGTTCATCGTTTGCAACAATGACCAATACAGTCTAAGAATGTGCTCGCAAGTGTTGTCACGCTTCCAGCACCAACATAGTATGCCCTCAACTTACTAACCCTAAGCTGTACGTCTTTGAAATGTGGGAGGAAACCAGAGCACTGAGAGGAAACCCACATGGTCACAGGGAGAGCGTACAAACTTCTTACAGACAGCAGTGGAATTGAAACCAGGTTGCTGGCACTGTATTTGTGTTAACATTAACTGCTATGCTGTCGTGCTGAAAAATAAATGATAAAAAAATTAATGCGTTCCATTGCTCTATCACGGCATTCTACTGAGTTTCTGTTGATTCCAAAGGAATGTATATTGGAGAGAGAGTGCAATGCAGTTTTTCTTCCTTACAGTTCGTTTAGCACTTCCAACTGGGGTTAAACTTTTCGGCAATTAACTGTTGCACTTGTATTTGTGGGATCTTCATTTTGTTTGCCCTTACCTGCTTGGTGGACAGATACCCTCCTGGATAATGGAACCAGACACTACCCTCCATCAATTAGTGCTGCCAATCTTCAATTAACCTTTCTACAAGCCATTATGCTTAGAATAGAAGCTGCAGGGAACCAGTAAACATGCCTAAGATCCAAGATGAAAAGCCAGAAAATACAGAGCCAATGCTAATTTGTTGGACAAAGCCCAAATATGATTAACTTGCAAACTTCTAGGAACCAATGAACTGAAATTAAACCCTGATGGAAAATAACCCCTCTGTGAGCTTGTGGGCTGTAGCTGCATGGCAGGAAGCAAAAATGTTGAGCCCATGGTACATGTTGTTGAGTTGATCCTGGTCTGGATGACAGAAGGGGGCATTATGAGTCCGAGAAGGAAGAATCAGTTGGTCATGATGTACTTTGAGATGTCCTAAAGTTATGAAGGGCACCCTGTAAGTGTAAGTCCTTCCCTTTCACTATGTTTCTCATCTCTGTCAGACTTTCCATGCATTTTCAGTCTTCCAAAGGCCATCGTTAAGGTGTGATATTATGGCTGTCAAGTTTGTCCAGGGATGACACTGCCCTGGACTGGACAGAGTACCACTGTGATGCACTCACATCCACCACAGGTGTGCACGTTGTAAATTTAACCTCTAAGAGCGCCACAAGAATGGGAGACCTTATAAAGAGCCAATGGGTTCCAACCAATGTGTAAGAGGCACAGACCTAGAGAGACATGCAGACAGAATATGCCTCACCCGACCACCCAGCTTCCGACCACATTCCCAATGGAGAATCTGGAACATGGTTGATGGGGCTATGTGTATAATGAGAGAAGGGACGCTTATGAAGTACAGTGAACATTCATCCTCCATCTGGCAGATTCCGAGAAAAACAAATCACTTTTATTTTCCAGAGAATTCCAAATATTATTTTGCCGAGGTAATTTTCCTTTGTACTGACCCAGCCGCGGCTGATATGTAATGATACAAATTCACAAAGCTCATGACACACTCAACATCAGAGGCCCAGATGTTCCCCTTTGGCACCATAGTCCCAGCTGAAGCATTCCTTCTTCAGCTGCGGGCCTGAGCCATTCCCACTACACCCCCTCTCATTCCCAGTTATTCCTCTGTATAGCTCTGCATTCTTTTTTTGTTTTGTTTTGTTATTCCGCTCACTAACACCTTGGAAAAGAAGGCACGTTGGTGGTAAAGTGAAGAGGTTGGTGTGAAGAAAAGATGCAGGAAAGGTTCCACTGAAAGAATAGACAAAATAAAGTAAAGCTTCAACATGAGGAAATCTGCAGATGCTGGAATTTCAAACAACACACATAAAAAGTGCTGGTGAACGCAACAAGCCAGGCAGCATCTATTGGAAGAGGTACAGTCGACGTGCTGGTGAACGCAACATTCTGGCCGACAAAAGCAGGATCTCCCAGTGGCCACACATTTTAATTCCACGTCCCATTCCCATTCTGATATGTCTATCTACGGCTTCCTCTACTGTCAAGATGAAGCCACACTCAGGTTGGAGGAACAACACCTTATATTCTGTCTGGATAGCCTCCAATCTGATGGCATGAACATTGACTTCTCTAACTTCTGTTAATGCCCCACCCCCCCCCCTCGTACCCCATCCCTTATTTATTTATTATTATTACTTTTTTCTTTTCCCCTTATTTTCCCTCTCTTTTTTCTCCATCTGTCCCTCTCACTATAACTCCTTGCCCATCCTCTGGGCTTCCCCCCCCCTTCCCACTTTCTTTCTCCCTAGGGCTCCTGTCCCATGATCCCCTTCCTTCTCCAGCCTCATATCTCTTTTGCCAATCAACTTTCCAGCTCTCAGCTCCATCCCTCCCCCTCCTGTCTTCTCCTATCATGTCGGATCTCCCCCCCACCCCCCGCCACTTTTACTCTTACTATCAGTTAGTCCTGACGAAGGGTCTCGGCCCGAAACGTCCTATAGATGCTGCCCGGCCTGCTGCATTCACCAGCATTTTTTAAAGTAAAGCTTGTTATATTTGCTTCCTTCTCCACTCCATCCCTTTCTCTGTCTTCCTCTCTCTCACCATCATTGCCTTGCCCTCTCACTCTTCTTCTACCATCTATCTCTCTCACTCCTTCAGTCTTTTCCTATCTTTTTCATTCTCTCCCTGTCATTCCTTTCTCCCACTTTTTCCTCTATCGTTCTTCCTTCACTACTCTCCTGTGCCTCTATATGGGGGGGGGGTTATCAGAGGTAGGAGGTCATAGGTCTGTGGTAAATGTCTGTGTGGTTTTTGCAGAGAATGGTGGAGGTGTGAAACACATGCCACAGGTAGTGGTAGAAGGAGATACATTAGGAGGTCATCAGTCAGTGGTAAATATCTGTGTGGTTTTTACTTTTAGGTAAGTACATGAATGACAGAAAAGGAGAGGGTGCAGTAGGAGGGAAGGTCTAGATTGATCTTGGACTAGGTTAAAAGTCAGCAAAATATCATGGGCCAGAGAGCCTATACTGTGCTGTATGGATTTACGTTCTATAATGTCACAGAGACATAGAATACTGCAGCACCGAAACAGGCTCTTTGGCCCAAATAGTCAATGCTGAACTATTAATCTGTCTAGCCCCATTGACCTGCACCTGGACCATAGTCTTCCATCCCCCTCCCATCCATGTACCTATCCAAATCTCTCTTAAATGTTGAAATCAAACCCAAATCCACCACATCCTATAGTAGCTCATTCCACACACTCACCAGCCTCTGAGTGAAAAAGTTCCCCTTTATGTTCCCTCTAAACAGTTCACCTTTCATCCTTAACCCATGACTAGTTCTAGTCTCACTCAACCTTAGTGGAAAAACTGCATGACATTATTGAGCTATTATTTTAATAATAAACAACAGTCTTGCGGTTTTGTGCTCATCAATTTTGTAAAATCCTGAATTACTTTCTTATTTGAATTTAAATTCCCCTCGTCATGGCAGAGCAGACTTGATGGGCCGAATGGCATAATTCTGCTCCTATATCTTATGGTCTTGAACCCACACCTCTTGATGTCCACTTGGAGAATGACATAAACTGTAAACAAGCCCCTCAGCCAATCAAATTGGCAGCAGTCATCATCCACCCATTTAGACTAATCCCTTTTTATTCTTCCTACGTTCCTGTCGACACTCCCCATAATCCAGGCAATTTGCAGCAGCAATTTAAGTGTCTCTCTTCTCCCCTCTCCCATCGGGCAAAGATACAAATGCCGGAAAGCACATATCACCCAGGTGAAGGACAGTCTCTATCCTGCTGTTATAAGACTACTAAATAGTTCTCTAGCACAATAACTTGGATTCTTGACCTCACAATCTACCTCATTATCACCTTGCATGTTTATGTTTACCTGCACTACGCTTTCCCTGTAGTTGTTCACGTTTTACCTTGTTCTACCTGTGTGATGATCTGATAATGACGACGGGCTGCCCCCAGCACATCCTTTGAGTGTGTTGGTTGTTAATGAGAACAATGCACTTCACTCTATGTTTTGATGTACGTATGATTAAAAAAAAATTAATCAGAATCTGTATGAACAGCACACATGATAAGCTTCCTGTTCTATCTCAGTGCATGTGACAACAATAAACCAATTCCAACTACTGACCTGTCAGTAGAAGAAAACAGGAACACCCACAAGGGAAACTGGATTGACACAGGGAGAAGGTGCAAACTCCACACGGGCAACACCAGAGAACAGGATTGAACTCATGACACCGGAACTACCTTCCTTACTTCTGAGCTCTGTTGGCTGGTAAAAAATTAGCTTCTAGATTGCATCTGGTAGATTGCTTTGAAGAAACGAGCCAGATTAAAAACATACTCTCAGTGGCCACTTTATTAGGTACACCTGTACACCTGCCCGATAATGCAAATATCTAATCAGCCAATCAGGTGGCAGCAACTCAATGCATAATAAGCATGATCAAGCGATTCACTTGTTGTTCAGACCAAGCATCAAAATGGGGAAGAAATGTGAATTACATGACCGTGACAGTGGAGAAATTGTTGGTGCCAGACAGGGTGGTTTGAGTATCCCAGAAACTGGCACAACAGTCTCTAGAGTTTACAGAGAAATGGTGCAAAAGACACAAAACAATCACCTAGTGAGTGGCAGTTCTGTTGCAACAGTGGTGTGTAGAAGAACATCTCTGAATGTACAAAATGTTGAACCTTGAAGTGGATGGGTTACAGCACCAGAAGATCACACTGGGTTCCACTCGTGTACCTAATAAAGCAGCCATTGAATGTATAGTCCCATGTCTCTGTCCAAACATGGAACGGAGTCTAACTGTGTCACCAGTGCTCAGCTATTGATACCTAAGGAAACCCTGTAAGTGGGGTCTGCACGCTGACTGTAACCAAGTGGGAAGTTGTGTGGGGCTCTGGTCTCTGCTGGTTAGTCTAGTCACCGCTGTGTGGATAAAAGAACAATGCACTCACCTGTGACTGCTGCGGGATATTTACAAAGTTCCCATCCCGTGGTCCAATGCTGACGAATCGGTTCGCAGATGAGGAGCTAGGCGTTGAGTATGCTGTCAGAGGGAAAGAGTGTGAAGATCAGAGTCAGCTGAGGAAGAATCCCTACGGTCATAGAAAAATGTCATCTAACTTCCCTGCTGATCCATATCTGTCCATTCATACCTAGGCTTTCTTGTTCTAAAGGAGAAAAGCTACTTATGTCCTGGTGCACAAGAGATTCTGCAGATGCTGGGAATCTTAACACACACAAAATACTCAGCAGGTCAGGCAGGTTCAATGGAGGCGTTTTCTTTGTCTTTCATTTTGGTAGCCCTCTCACCCCTTCTCTTCTCCCTTCCCTCAAAACCTGTCCATCACCTCCCTCTGGTTCCCCTCCTCTTTCCCTTTCTTCCATGGTCTACTGTCCTCTCCAATCTGATTTCTTCTTCAGCCCTTTACCTCTTCCACTTATGACCTCATCCCCCTCTCCTCCACTAACCTCTCCCCTCAACTGGTCTCATCAATCACCTGCCAGGTTGTACTCATACCCCTTTTGTTCCTCTCCATAGGTGCTGCCTATACCGCTGAGGTTCTCCAGCATTTTGTGTGTTACCACAGACCCTCACCATCCAGGCATCTTGTCACTACCACCAGAGAGGAGCTGCAGGAGTTTGAAGATTCACACTCAATGTTTCAAGAACACCGTCTTCCCAGATTTCTGAAAGGTCCAAGAACCTCACAGGTGTATAGGGTAGTTAAGAAAGCTTATGTGGTGTTAGCTTTCATAAGTCGAGGGATAGAGTTTAAGAGTCGCAATGTAATAATGCAGCTCTATAAAACTCTGGTTAGGCCACCCTTGGAGTACTGTGTCCAGTTCTGGTCACCTTACTATAGGGAGGATGTGGAAGCATTGGAAAGGGTACAGAGGAGATTTACCAGGATGCTGCCTGGTTTAGAGAGTATGCATTATGATCAGAGATTAAGGGAGCTGGGGCTTTACTCTTTGGAGAGAAGGAGGATGAGAGGAGACATGATAGAGGTGTACAAGATATTAAGAGAAATAGATAGAGTGGACAGCCAGCACCTCTTCCCCAGGGCACCACTGCTCAATACAAGAGGACATGGCTTTAAGGTAAGGGGTGGGAAGTTCAAGGGGGATATTAGAGGAAGGTTTTTCACTCAGAGAGTGGTTGGTGCGTGGAATGCACTGCCTGAGTCAGTGGTGGAGGCAGATACACTAGTGAAGTATAAGAGACTACTAGACAGCTATGTGGAGGAATTTAAGGTGGGGGGTTATATGGGAGGCAGGGTTTGAGGTTCGGCACAACATTGTGGGCCGAAGGTCCTGTAATGTATTGTACTATTCTATGTTCTGTGTTCTAACCTGTGAATATGACCTCATTATTCATCTTTTGCACAATTCATTTACTATTGTAATTTATAGTAATTTCATATATTGCACTGTACTGGTGCCACAAAGCAAAACATTTCACACATATGTCAGTGATAACAAATCCATTTCTGATTCTGATTAAAACTGCGATGAGGAGGAATTTCTTTAGCCAGAGGATGATGAATCTGTGGAATTCATTGCCACACCTTGGTTAGACTCCGCTTGGAATACTGTGTTCAGTTCTAGTCACCTCATTACAGGAACAATGTGGATGCTATAGAGAGGGTGCAGAGGAAATTTACAATATTGTTGCTTGGATTGGAGAGCATGCCTTATGAGAATAGGTTGAGTGAACTTGACCTTTTCTCCTTGGAGCAACGGGGGATGAGAGGTGACCTAATAGAGGTGTATAAGGTGATGAGAATCATTGATCATGTGGATAGCCAGAGGCTTTTTTCCCAGGGCTAAAATGGCTAACATGAGGGGGCATAGTTTTAAGGTGCTTGGGAGTAGGTAGAAGGGGGATGTAAGTTTTTCACACAGAGTGGTCAAATGCACTGCTAGTGAAGATGGTAGAGGTGGATACAGTAGGGTCTTTTAAGAGACTCTTGGAGAGAGGTACATGGAGCTTAGAAAAATAGAGCGCTATGCGGTAGGGAAATTCTAGGCAGCTTCTAGAATAGGTTACATGGTTAGCACAACATTGTGGCCTGAATGGCCTGTAATGTCCTGTAGATTTTCTATGTTTCTACATGGCTGGGTGTATTTGTCACTGGGTGTATTCAAGGCAGAAGTTGATAGGCTTTTGATTCGTAAGGGGGTTAAGTTTCCAGGGACGCAAAAAGGCTACAGAAAGTGATGGATACAGCCCAGTCCATTACAAGGAGGGCCCTCTCTCCACTGAGCACATTTTCATGCAGCACTGCATAAAGAAAGCAGCATCTATGATCAAGGACCCCCCGACATCCAGGCCATGCTCCCTTCTTGGCACTAGCATTGGGTAGGGGGTACAGGAGTCTTAAGTTCTACACCACCAGGATCAGGAACAGTTATTACCCTATGACCATCAGGTCCTGAACTGACGTGGATAACTTCATTCAACACAACTCTGAAATGACTCTACAACCTACAGACTTAATTTCAAGGACTCTACATCTTATGTTCTCAGATCTTATTTAGTTTTTATTTGCTCAATTTGTCTTCGTTTGCACATTGATTATTTGTAAGTTTTTGTTTATGTATATTTTTTCAGAAATTCTAAATTATTTATCTATTTTTGTGTCAATTCCTGCAAGAAAGTGAATCTCCAGGAGGCATATGGCAATATATATGTACTTTGATGATACATTTACTGTGACTTTCTTTTAACTTATTGCAAGAAGCCAGGAGAATGAAGTTGAAGAACAAAATCAGCCATGATGATATGCTGGAGCAGATTTTTAGGCTGCTTGTCCAAATTCTGCTCTGATTTCTTATGAGCTGATTGTCACGGACCAATAATTGGCCTTGCAAAGGTTAGGGAGGAGATATGATTAAATCAACTAGTGCCTTCGCTCCAACTGTTTGGACGTGGATGCATTGATAGCTGTACATTGATCAGATTCACAAGTCAAGGAGAGAATTTTAATTTAGCTTAAGCAAGGAGTTATTTTCCAATCTCTCTTGCTCCTGGAAGCTTAAATCCCTTGTTGTATGTTCTTTATCTGACTCAAACTTTGATCCAGAATGGATGGTTGAAAAATACTCCCCTAATTTTAGATGTCAAATTAAGAAGCTGAAAGTTTCAAGATAACGTCTCGCAAACTCCAGTTAACAAAACCATAAGATTTTGTTGTGATTTGTAAAGGAAATGGAGGGTAAGTGTAGGGGAGTGTTCAGGGTATTGTTGAAGTCACAGGATTATACAGAGAATTGTGCTCTCTTTATTCAAAGATGAACATGCTTGCTCTCCAGAAAATTCAGCAAAAAAATTTATTAGGTTGATTCCTGGGATGAAGGGTGGTCATAAGGAATGACTGACATGTTTAATCTTAATGTTCAATATTGTGATGTAACTTGAAAAGAGAATATAGCACAGTACAGCACAGTACAAGCCCTTTAGCTCACAATGTTATGCCAGCCTTTTAGCTTACTCAGTGCCTATCAAACAGACTCTCAAGTGTCCCTCTCCACCACCCTTGGCAGACCATTACATGTCCCTGCTAATCTCTGTGTAAAATACCTACCTCTGATACCCCCCCCTCAAATATTTTCTTCCAACCTCCTTTAAATTATGCCTTCTCAAATTAGCCATTTCCACCCTGAGAAAAAGTCTTTGACCATCCACTCGATCTATGCCTCTTATCATCTTGTACTCCTCGATCAAGTCATCTCTTATCTTCCTTCACATCAAAGAGAAAATCCCTAGCTTGCTCGATCTATCCTCATGCTTTCCAGTCCAGAAGACATATTTTCAAAAAGTAAGAAAGATACAGAGGAATTCCTCCCAGAACAGAGGAGCAGAGGGGATAGGACATGTACTTCACACCTGGTCACTCTCTTCATATCTGCGATGGTTGACAGAGGAAGTATGGAAGCAAAAATAAAACACTTAAATCCTTTTGTACTGTCTCTGATCATTAGGAATGTTTAAAATTAGCACAGCAGCTTTCAAACCATCAGCAATTTTTTGGGTCAGGGCCCTTAACATTGTTAATGTTCCATCTCATCCATCCCACAGACTCTTTGACCCCATACTATCAGGCAGGAGGTAGTATAGCATTAGGACAATAACTGTTAGAATGGTAGACTAATTCTTCCCCCACGGCATAAGACTGCTGAACTCCCTGCCACCATTCAGGTCTCATCACTTAAGAGGCACCAGTAGCATTACACTGTTTACTTTTTAACTTGTGTCGTAAATGCACCTGATGCCGAATATCAACCTTCTGGACTATGTTTTATTACTTATTAATTTATTTGTGGTAATATTATTTTACAGGTTGTGTGTGAGTTATATGTACTGTGTTGTGCACCTTGGCACAATGTCGTTTTGTTTTTAGGTATACATGTATACGGTTGGATGACAGTAAACCCCAAACAGTAGCCAGGAAGTGGGTTATAAATTACAGCAGGCAGCGGCAAATAGAAAAGTCCTGTAATAAGCAGAATATTATGGCAGTAATGGGGAATTTCAAATGCAGGTAGATTGGAAAATATGGTTGGTGCTGGATCCCAAGAGAGGGAGTTTGCAGAATGCCTATGTGCATGATGGGCTTTTAGGAACAGCTTGTGGCTGAGACCACGGGAGTGGGCGGCGGGGAGAGGGTGGTGGGGTAACAGCAGTTCTGGATTGGGTTGTAGAAAAGAAACTATAGCCCAATTAGCCTAACTTCAGTGGTTGGGAAGATGTTGGAGTCTGTTATTAAGGATGAGATTTCAGGGTATTTGGAGGCACATGGTAAAGTAGACTAAAGTTAGCAATGGTTTCCTTAAGGGGAAATCTTGTCTGATAAATCTTTTGGAATTCTTTGAGGAAATAACAGACAGAATTAGACAAAGGAGAATCGGTAGATGTAGAATATTTGGATTTTCAGAAAGCCTATGACAAGGTGCCACACATGAGACTGCTTAACAAGACAACAGCCCATGTATTACAGGAAGGGTACCAGAATGGACACAAGATTAGTTGACTGGCAGGAGGCAAAGGGTGTGAATAAAGGGGGCCTATTCTGGTTGGCTGCCAGCAACTAGTGGTGTTCCGCAGGGGTTGGTATTGGGATGGATCCTTTTCACGTTATATGTCAACGAATTGGATGATGGAATTGATGGCTTTGTGACCATGTTTGCAGATTATACAGCTAGGTGGAGGAGCAGGTAGTATTAAGGGAGTAAGGAGTCTGCAGAAGGACTTAGACAGATTGGGAGAATAGGCAAAAAAGAGGCAGAAGGAATATCATATAGGCAACATATGGTAGAAGGAATATAAGTGTAGACAATTTTCTAAGTGGGGAGAAAACTCAAAACCCAAAGGTACAATGGGAATTGTGAATCCTTCTGCAGGATTCCTTAAAGGTTAGCTTGCAGATTGAGTTGGCGGTAAGGAAGGCAAATGCAATGTTAGCGGTCATTTTGAGAGGATTAAAATATAAGAGCAAGGATGCAATGCTGATAATTTATGAGGCATTGGTTAGACCGAACTTGGAGTACTGTGAGCAGTTTTGGGCCCTTATCTAAGAAGTAATATGCCAGCATTAGAGGAAGTCCAGAGGATGTTCACAAGAATCACTCCGGGAATGAAATAATTAATGTATGAGGAAAGTTTGATGGCTCTGAGACTGTACTCACTGGAGTTTAGAAGAATGAGGGGGCATCTCATTGAAACCTATTGAATTTTGAAAGGTCTAGATAGAGTAGATGTGGAGAAGATGTTTCCTATAGTGGGTGAGTGTATGACCAGAGGGCACAGCTTCAGAATAGAGGGTTGTCCATTTAGAATAGTGATGAGGAGGGATTTCTTGAGCCAGAGTGCAATGGATCTTTGGAATTCATTTCCACGAACGACTGTGGAGGTCAGTTCATTCAGTATATTTGATGTGAAGATCGATAGGTTCTTGTTTATTCAGTACATCAAAGTTTACAGAGGAAAGCAGGAAAATGTGGTTGAGAGAGATAATAAATCCCGGCCATGATGGAATGGAGGGGCAGACTCGATGGGTGAGAGGCCTAATTCTGTTCGTATGTCTTACAGTCTAACTTCAACCTAAGCTTAAACTCGGTAGATGCTGGGACCTTCTGCATCCCACCTCTTGAGAGCCAGTTGCCTCCAGAGTCCATGTCTGCCTCATCGTACAGATGCAGAAGCAAGGTACGGAAAGGGCAGCACGGTGTTGTACTGGTGAGCGCATCAGTTCAGTTCCTACCGCTGTCTGTAAGGACTTTGTACATTCTTCCTGTGAGCACTTGGGCTTCCCCCATGCACTCCAGCTTCCTTTCACATTTCAAAGATGTACAGGTTAGGGTTAGCGAACTGGTGACACGCTGCGGTATATTGGCACTGGAAACGCGGCCACACTTGCTGGCTGACCCCAGCACATCCTCAAACTGTGTTGGTCATTGACTCAAACAACACATTTCATTGTATGTTTTGATGTACATGTGAGAAATAAAGCTAATCTTTATATTGGGGAAAAGAATGAGAGGGTGGCAAATGAGAGCGCGGGCTGGACCAAGAACAATCTAATGTGTTAAGGTGGAAAGATACTAAAGAAAATCGTGGAAATGGGACATCTTTAAAAGAAATGAATCATCTCTCTTGGCATTTGCCCACTTTAACCCAATGAATCACGGGCACCATGGTAGCATGGTGGTTAGCACAATGCTATTACAGCTCTGGCAGCTCAGAGTTCAGAGTTCAATTCCAGTACTGCCTCTAGGGAGTTTGTACATTCTCCTTGTGACTTTGTGTGTTTCCTCTGGGTGCTCCGATTTCCTCCCACAGCCCAAAAACATACTTGTTAATAGGTTAATTGTTCATTGCAGATTGTCCTACAATTAGGTGGGTTGTTGGATAGTGGGGCTCATTTGGCCGGAATGCCCTGTCCATGCTGTATCTCTAAATAAATAAATAAGGGAGCTGTAAACATCTCTGGCTGTCCTAGACTCTCTCACCTTTGGAAACATTCTCACCATATCCACTCTGTCCAGGCCTGTCAGTATTTAAAAATAAATATAAATTTGCCTCGTTCAACTACAATTTATAGAAGACTCTTCCAAGCAGTCACTTTCCTAAAATATAAAGGATAATCAAAATAACTGCAGATGCCGGAAAACTGAGATAAAATGGAAAATACTGGGAAACATTCAATGTGTCAGTCAGCACCTGTGGAGAGAGAAACAGATTTGCTGTTACGGGTTGCCGAGCCTTTGCTATTTCTGAAGAAGGGTATTTTACCTGAACAACTGTTCATTTCCCCACAGATGCTGCCTGACCAGCTGAGTGTTTCTAGCATTTTCGGGTTTTATACTCTGCATGTAGAAATCTTTTGTAGCTTCTGAACTGACTGGTTCTGAGCATCTAGACTTTAGCCCTAGTTATAAACACTCAAACCAATGGACATGGTTTCTCTGCATCTCACCCTTTTCAAACAATTCACTTCACTTTCTAAACTGTAGGCATTACAGTCCTCAGACACAAGGTGCTGGAATCTGGAGCAACACACAAAACACTGGAAGAACTTGGCAGGTCAAGCAGCGTCTATGGAGGAAACTCAACAGCTGATGTTTTGGGTTGAGATCGCTCATCAGCTCAACTGTCCATTCCCCTGCAAAGATGCTGCCTGACCTGCTTAATTCTTCCAGTAATTTGTGTGTGACTGAAAGCTTAAGAAGAACATTCATCAGGATCTTGGCCCAAAACATCAACAGTTTATTCCTCTCCATTGATGCTGCCTGACTGACCTGCCATGTCTTGTGTGTTACTCTAAGACTAAAGGAGTAACACGCGAGACCCTTCATCAGAATCTCAGCCTGAAACGTTGACTGTCCACAGATGCGGCCTAACCCACTGAGTTCCTCCTGCATTTTGTGTGTGTTGCTCTGGATTTCCAGCATTTGCAGAATCGCTTGAAGGGAATGTGTCCCTGATATGGGACGTGTGCAAGAGAGGCCATGCTATTACAGCAAAACACGCACATGCACAGTAAACACACACTCTCACACACACTCTCACACACACACACACACACACACACACACACACACAGAGCACAGTGGAGGGTCTTGCTTCACTTACAGGGCGACGTGGGTGATGTTGCTCCTCCCTCTGGGGACGCGCTGGTAGATTTTGGATCAGACATTGGTAGGGGGACTGGTCTGGCCATAGGTGGTGGTGGTGGCAGCAGAAATGACCCCGTAACCTTGCCCTGGCTGCCGCCATTTGGCTGTGAATGTGGAAGAGAAAAAAGCAGAGAAAGAACGAGTACACACAGTTTAATAAGCAGAAGGCGTGGGAGCCCAGTTGCACATCTCACCATCCTCTTCCACCAATGATATCCAATTTCAAGTGTTGACCCCTCTCTTCCCTCCCTCACCTCCAAACACAATCTTTTCTCCTCCCATTAGTAGAAAGGGGGAGAGATATTTTCACCTGATTTTTATCTGTGCAGGGTTTTGACCCGAAACATTGACAATACCCCTTGCCCACACAGATGCAGTCTAACCTACAGGAAAGATATCAATGAGATTGAAAGAAGGAATATAGAGAAAATTTACAAGGACATTGCCAAGTCGTGAGGGAGGAAAGATTAAGTAGGTTAGGAGCTTATTCTCTTGGAGAGGATTTGAAAGACTTATACAAAATTATGAGGTGTCGATAGGTAAATGCAAGCAGGCATTTTCCATTGAGGTTGAGTGAGACTAGATCAAGAGATCATGGGTTAATGGTGAAATATTAAATAATCAAGGGGAACCTGAGTGGGTGGTGAGAGTGTGGAATGATCTGCCAGAGGAAGTGGTGGATCTGGGTTTGATTGGATACGCACATGGATGGGAGAGATATGAAGGACTATGGTCTAGGTACAGGTCGATGGGACTAGTTCACATGGACTAGAAAGGCCAAACAACCTGTTTCAGTGCTGCAGTGTTCTATCATTCTATGAGTCCAGATGCTGCTTGGTCTACTGTGTTTCTCCAACATAATGCATTCCTTTACCTTGGACTTTAGAGGATATTCCAACATCCTGAAGGATACCATCCTCTGAGGAATAGTGATTTTCCCTTACAGTTCAAACTTCTGTCCGTGACTAATTGGGGACAAGCATACCAGCATCTCGTAAAACACCCACTGGCGTCAACAGACGTTGGCTCTCCAGCTGCCTTCACACAACATGCCTAACAAAGTTCCCTTGAACTGAGAGCCGTTGACTTTCTTACTGAAACAGATCATAAACCCGAGAGATTCTGCAGGTGCTGGAAATATTGAGCAACAGACACAAAATGCTGGAGTAACTCAGCAGGTCAGGAAGCATCTGTGGAGAGGAGTGCAGAAGCAGATAATCATTCCTTCAGCAGCAACATTAAGTCAGATGAACATTGCACGACCTTCTCCTGATACATCGACATATCTCCTCTGGAATCTGAGTGCTCTGTTGCATGTTCCTAATGTTAGCCATAAGACTATAAGATAAGGGAGCAGAATTAGACTATTTGAGCCG